>NW_024582646.1:671799-673572 GCF_018398535.1 Haplochromis burtoni | reverse complement strand
CCCCCAGACAACATAGCCCCTGGGATCCCTGGGACACACAAACCCCACCACCACGATAAGGTAGAGGTAGATTCACGGAGAGGGGAAAATGGCGCATCAGGCCAAAATCCTTTCCACGCCCACCCCCGTGACATCACGCTCCAAAGCCCTATTACTGATAGCACCATTTGTCTATAGAAAAGATCAGTTACATAGATAGATGGATGAAGAGCTGCTTATGTCTCCTGTACAAAACACGCTTCACACAGTCCCACTCTTCCACAGACACACACACAGTCAAACACCTGTGCTAATGAAGCTGAGCTGCAGCACAGTCCGTCCTTCAGTCTGTCAGTCAAGAGCCTACTAATGGTCCTCTACACATGCACACGCACATGCACACACACACACACACACACACACACACACACACACACACACACACACTTAGTGAAACACGTGCGAACACTTAGTAACACACAAATGCACACATACACTCACAGCTGTACCTTCCAATTGAAAGGGATTTCATTGAAAAGGCTGTAATCTGCCCACACAGACTCTCAGTCAGCAGGATAATAAGAGACAGGGAGGATACATTTTAACAAAATAGTCACATAAAATGAAAACATGTACATACAGAGATACAATGCCCTCCTTAATGTTTGGGCCAAAGTCACATTTTTTGTAGTTTTGCCTCTGTACATAACCACAGTCGATTGTAAATCAAGCAATTAATATGTGATTGAAGTGCAGACTTTCAGCTTTAATTCAAGGGGTTTTACAAAGCTCTGGATGTTTCCTCCTTTGGGTTGCTAGATTGCTAGTTGCTAGCTAGACTAGACCTTTACAGCAGACACTTTGAGTTGCTGCAGTCCCCTTGCAGGCCCCGAGCTGCTGGGGAAACAGGATGGCTGGGTGATGGTGGGGAGGAAGCATAGTACTAAACAGAACCCCCAGAACCAGCCAGTTCATGTGTCTAACTGATTTTCTCCACTTGACGACACACCCACGGGGGATCAAACTCTGGTAAGTGGCGATTTTGTTCCTAGACATGTGAAGCAAGAGACACCAGCAATCATAGTCAATAGTCTTCCAGGGGCCAGAGTAGGTGACATTGACTGGCCTCCGACTGTTTCATCAGCAAAACGAAGCAAAACTAAAAACCAGCAAAAAGCAACTTAATTATAAAACAAATCACAAAGAAAGAACAATACAGTTCCCTCAACAGGACCAAAGAGTAAAACAGTGAAATGTGGATTATTAAACATGAGGTCTCTCCCTTCATACTATCAGAATTCTCAAAGTGCAACAATTTTCCACACCAGCCTATTAATCAACCAAAGACCAAGACAGACTTTTAGTTAATTTGAGAGTCTGATGCTTGGCCTTGACCACCCTAGCTGCAAAACTCAAAAACCAGTCTTATTTGTTATCATCTACCATCCACCTGGGCCTTACATAGAGTTTCTGTCTGATTTCTCAGACTTTTTTATCTGACTTAGTGCTCAGCTCAGATAAAATAATTATTGTGGGTGATTTTAACATTCATATAGATCCTAAAAATGACAGCATAAACATGGCATTTAATCTGTTATTAGACTCAATTGGCTTTTCTCAAAATGTAAAAGAACTCACCCAACACTTTAATCACACTCTACAGGGTGGGCCATTTATATGGACACAATTTAATAAAATTGGAATGGTTGGTGATATTAAAGTCCTGTTTGTGGCACATTAGTATATGTGAGGGGGCAAACTCCTCAAGATGGGTGGTGACCATGGTGGCCATTT
>NW_024582646.1:629492-669716 GCF_018398535.1 Haplochromis burtoni | reverse complement strand
CAGGTACTGCACTGCAGTGGTTTGTATCATATCTATCTAATAGACTCCAATTTGTTCATGAAAATGGACAGTCCTCCCCACTACGGTTAATTATGGAGTTCCACAGGGTTCAATGCTAGGACCAATTCAGTTTACATTATACATGCTTCTCTTAGGCAGTATCATCAGAAGACATAGTGTACATTTTCACTGCTATTCAGATGACACCCAGCTCTATTTATCCATGAATCCAGATAACACACACCCTTTAGTTAAACTGCAGGAATGTCTTAAAGACATAAAGACCTGGATGGCCTCTAATTTTCTGCTTCTAAATTCAGATAAAACTGAGGTTATTGTAGTCGGACCTGAAAATCTTAGAAATATGTTATCTAACCAGATTCTTACTATGGATTCTAGGCTGGACTACTGTAATTCATGACTATCAGAACATCCTGATCCTGAAAAACTCCCTGAAAAGTCTTCAGTTAATCCAAAATCCTAGAGGGACTAGAAAAAGAGAGCGTATTTCTCCTATATTAGCTTCTTCAATGATCCATGATGCATTGAGTATTTCTTCTTCAGTCACCTTTCTCACCTTTCTCAGTCACTGTTAATAGACCTATCTGCCCTGAATCTGCACTGTCATTAATCTCTGGCTCTCTTCCACAGCATGTCTTTTATACTGTTTTCCATCTGGAAACCCGCCCCTCCCCGAGCCTGGTTCTGCCGGAGTTTTCTTCCTGTTAAAAAGGAGTTTTTCCTTCCCACTGTCGCCAAACTACTTGATTGTTGGGTATTTCTCTGTGTGCATTATTGTAGGGTCTACCTTACATTATAAAGAATTGAATTAAGATTAGGTGATTGATTTGGCCATCGAAAAAAAACTTCTTTACCCTGTTAAATTTTCTTTTCATGTATACTCTGGGTCATTATCCAATTACACTTGATTAGTTTTGAACTTCCTGGTATTGAGTGTAATCAATGGTTGCACCTTGCTGTAAACTCTTGATTCTAGACTTTGACAATGATACAGCTGCCTCCTCAAGACTGTTCTTGATTTCAATATGTTGTGAAGTTAGAAACAATTTTGCCTTCTGTGGTCTTTCATGCCTTTTGGTTTTGCAGAGCTGGCCAGTGCATTCATTCTTTTTAACAATGAACCAGACTGCTGATTTTGCCGCTTCTAAAGTTTTTACTATCTCTCTGTTTTTCAGCCTAATGATAGCCTCCCTCACTTGCTTTAACATCTCTTTTGGCCTCATATTTACAATTACAATAAAACTACAGTGGGAAGCTATAAGATACACATTCAACACTTTGAACCAACTTTAGATAACATGTCTGCTTCATTCATGACATAACAAGTGACCAGGCCTAACCTGGCCGTGAAACTGCTTGTCAGTCAGTTGTCCCATTAATTTTGTACATCTAAAGTGGTGTGATGGTGTATAAAAATTGCTGTTTTGTTTTTTTTATTTGCAATTCACTGTGATGGTGTACAGATCCAAAATGTAAAAAATTGTGCCACTGTCCCAAACATTATGGAGAGCACTGATAAAAAAAATCAAGACAAAGACAGAAAATGTATAGCAAAGAAAAACTAAATAATAACTAATAAAATATAAACCCAGGACATTTCATTCAGTTCATGATTGCATTGTGAAGAGAAAAAGGAGCAAAAAAATGTAGTTGGTGAATGACACTTTACATGCAGTCAAACCCAGCACTGTTAAATCGCACGTGAAATTGTCAATTATTCATCTGTTTGTACTCAGCTTATTATTCCTCAAGCCTTGGGGGTGTTGGTAGGCATATGTTTGTGTCAGGGTTCCTGGGTCGTTGACCAAGTGTTTTCGGTTTTGTCATGTTCAGTTTATTTCCCACTCATTCTCATTGCCTGTGTATTGTGTTCCATTTACCTCCATGTGTCTTTATTCAGATTAAGTTCAGCTGCTCACTCACCGGTTTTTAATCACTCATCATCCAGGCTGTATTTAAACCCTCAGCTTCTCTCTTTTCAGCGTCTTGTCGTTGATGTTGTCACTGCCGTCATACCCGTGTGTGTTTTCAGTTCAGCCAGCCTTTCAGTCATCCAGCCAGTCAGCGTTCGTTCATGTTCTGTTCATCCACTCACTATAATAAACTTCCGTATCCTGCACCATGAGTTTTGCGTTTGGGTCATCTCTTCCTCGCATCCACACACGACCCCTGACAGTTTGCACTATGACTTACTGTTTCTCCCCCATCTTCGAGTAGTTTCTATATTAACTTAAGTGAAGTTATCTACTAACTAAAACTCCTGTTTCAGAGGTATTAATTTATTCCTATAATGTAAATGAAATAATTACTAGTAGACTGCATTTTAAGGCATCCAACTTAAGCAACTGTGAAGGTCAGTGTTATGCAACTAGGGGCCCCCTTGCCAAATGTAGAGCACCATAATAAATTGTCAAATAGTGCTCTTTAATTAACTGTATAAACAATATTTTTTTTATACAGACAAAGAATTTATAAAAAGGTTTATAAATTCAAATAAATGTGGCCTTTTAACACCCGTGTTGTTCTTTTTTTTTTTTTTTTTTTACTGTAGCAAAAGCATTTATTTATCAATTTTCATCAGAATCAATGACTGACCTTTAAATTTCACCTAAAATGTTTTCTTCTTCCATCTTTAGAAAATCTCCTCTGTCTGTCAAGTTTAGGACTCTATTAACATATTACTGGCTATCAAAATGCTAATAATGTGTGGGGTTTCTTCAGTGTAGTCATGATTCATTACATTTTCCATATCAGTTATAATAAATAAGAAAACAATGAAGAAAAAAATATATATATTTTTATCTGCTTTGGTTTAGCCGATAATGATGAAAGATGCAAGAATATATACTATACCTGAATTTACCATATTTTACTATTTGATATGGTGAAATTTCAATCATTAGGCTACCTCTGCAAAAGAGCTAAACCACAAGTGTTCTTTTTTGCATTTGTATGTTGTTGTGTTATTGTGTAGTGAGCCATGTGTGAGCAAGGGGTAAAAACTACAGAGAGAGAGTATTAATGGATTCTTGATTGGGCAAAAAACTCAACAGCAGCCCGGCTTATATTAATTTTGGAGGAGAAAGTGAGCGAGGGATAAGAGGAGGGAGGAATAAGAGATGTGTAATGATTTTGCAAGTCAGCTGTAGCAAAACCACACACACACACACACACACACACACACACACACACACACACACACACACACACAAAGGGTATAGGTGTTTGTGAGGGTGTGACAGTTTTGGTTGTCCTGCTGCGTATTGTTGCTCTTTTCTTCCAACAAATAAACATCATCAAGATCCTGAAGTCTACAGGATGTGGCTGTTCAGAGATTATGGTCCCCATGTGA
Source organism: Haplochromis burtoni (assembly GCF_018398535.1). Classification (NCBI taxonomy): domain Eukaryota; kingdom Metazoa; phylum Chordata; class Actinopteri; order Cichliformes; family Cichlidae; genus Haplochromis; species Haplochromis burtoni. Next base: position 666,343 of record NW_024582646.1, on the reverse strand, counting down.
AAATATACACATCCAGTAGAAGAATTATCATATTTTGGAACAAAAATAAGAACATCAACAACAACAACAACAAAGAAGAGCATAAATGCATAAATGACAGACCCACAGCCAGGATTTTCTGCAAAATCATGAATCATTGCTTTTTTATGGTTCACAATTGTTAGACTTTGCCGCTTAGGTTTGGGTCAAATAATGTTAACCAGCTGGACAGAAGCAATGATTATCTATACACTCTATACTGAGTGTTATAGCTACTGGTTGAATCTTCAAAAAGAAAAAAAAGAAAACAAAAACTTCATGAACAATACCAGGATGTGATTGGCTGGCAGGTTTATAATGGAGCGACAAACACCTGAGCTGTGCTTTTAGCACAAACAGGGCGGGGTCTCGCCCAAACTCCCACGCTCATCCTTTATTGGTAAACAGCAGTGCTCTGTTCGCTCAATAGATTTTTTGAGTGGGAGTGATGCTGCATTTAAGAACACAGCAGCGGACTGACAAACAACAACAAGATGGGTTTAATGAAAGAGACATGAGGATGAGATGGGGGAGGGTATGGGGGTGTTTGAAGGGAGAGAGGGCTGTAATTGGTTGTTAAGATGTCAATCAGAGAAGAGACAGAGAGGCTGCAAAAGGAACGAAAAAGAGAATGAGTGGGGAGGGAAAAACAGAGAGGGGGTCGTCATGGTAACTACGTAGTAATTGGTTGTTTGGATGTCTGTCAAAAAGAGTGTGATGAAAGCAGAGATTTAGATGTACCTTTCATTATTTGTTCATCCATACATACGTCTTTATGTTTGCATGTATAGAAGGTAAGCTATGTTCAGGGTATAAAACTGCTCTGAATAGCTTGTTTCCCCCTTTTTTTTTTAAATGAAGTTGCACCTTGCAGTTTGGCTTTTATGCATAAGAGTAAGTGTGAGATAAATTTCAGAAGAAGGGAAAAGAATAAGTTTCTATTACAACTGCGTTTGACCTCTAACTGATCATATACAAATACATGTTCAAGAAGCCTTGGTGTTACAGTGGACCGTCTTTAGCATGAGAAACATAATGCTAAAAGCTGTTATGGAACAAATGGGCTTAGATTTTTTTGCATGTCACAGTATTTAAATATTGGAAAATTTGACTTTAATTTAGTACAACAATACAGATACACCATTTAGGTTTTAATAATCATGTCGTTATGGTTAATATCTACACCCCTTATTATTTTCAAAAGGTTTTGTAAAAGTACCAGCGATATACAGAACACAGCTATTGTGGACATCATTTGTTTTACAACATTTTAAATTTCTATGCTATGAAGCAAACCTGCTTTGTTAGTACTGTTACTAATTATGGTCAAGGCAGTAAAGCAAATTTGAATTTTAGAAAAACGTGAGAGAGTGAGAGACGTAAACAAGGAGAAGAGAGAAGAGGATGAGTGAGCAGCAGTAATTGGTGTGAGGCTGTTTTGGAGGCAGATGAGGGTCGAGTTAACGAGCTGAGCCTCCAGCACCAATTAACCAACAACCTGCAAACATGAACAGAACAGAGCTGTTGCAATTAAACACGCACTCACAATTTAAGGTGAGGTGTGAGAAAGAAGAATCTGTTTTTCAGATGGTCAGATGGTTAGCATGTCACTAATATAACTAGAATAAAAATGAGAATTAAAAAAAAAAAAAAAACACCTGCTGCAGGAGCAGGAAAAATATGTTACCCTTATGATAACTTTGGCAGAAAACAGACAAGAATAACAATTGGTCTTAATTGATTCTGTCACAGACATTATACCTAGTTAGATACATGTTAGGTTTTATTATTATAATCACAGTTTTGCAAATCAAACATCCAAATCAGTTGCTTCATTCCATAATGGAAGGAAATAAATGACTTGCTGTGGTCATGTCCGAAGGGAGGTGGAAGAAAAAAGTTATCATATTTACAATTTAATCTTTTGTGGGAATGGCTCCACCTACTCATATCATGTTCATTTTACAGGAACACAAGCTAAAGCACAAACATTAAGAGGAACGCAAACAGTCGGTTTTTCCCGGCACAACAATAGATGTTGAACAGTGCAAGTCCTGCTTAGACGACTTGGCATCACCCGGCCCCACAGTTCCAAAATTTTCAGCTAATAAAATTCTAACCTGAAAAATATAACCTAATTAGGGATGCTACGAAAAAACATACAGTAACAGCGAGTACAGCCAAGTACCAGTTTTTTTTTCCTTTTGGCATGTGTTCTGTTTTTGTAATGTTTAACAAGGCAAATCACCTAAAACTCCTTATTTAATTAAATATAAACACGCAAAATATCAGATGTTGTTGCTGACTTGTTGGGTTTTTGTTTTTCACACAGTGCTTTCTGCAACCTTGAGATCGCCACCATTCAGTACTAGCTTCAGGCCTTTGGGCTTTTTTTTTTGTGTACAACTTTATTCTGAACCTTTTATTGCTGTTACTTTTGCTGATATAAGAGCATAATCTTACTTATGATAAAACCTAAATTAGCTCTACCCCTACATGAGGATATTTGCTTTATTTTTAAAATATGTTTCACTTTTGTGTCTGCTTCAGCTTTAGGGTCACCATACCGTGACCAGGCTGATGGTCTCCTTCTTGGCTTTGGGAGACCACCAGCCTGGGTCAGAGCATGCATCAAGCGCATGAGCCAGACAAAAAGGAGCTACACACAATTGCATGCAATTTATTAAATCATTCCCAAAACAATATCCCAATAAAAAAAATGCAGAAACTCTTATTCAATTCAATTTTATTTATATAGCGCCAAATCACAACAAAAGTTGCCTCAAGGCGCTTCATAATCTCAATAAAAATATTGCATTAAACACATATATAACTTCAATTCGTAATTATTGTAAAAACAGCAGAAAGCATCTCGCACTCAAAAAACAAAGCAGACCATTAAATTCTAAATCATGTTTCACTGATCCTGCTGATTCACCTCTTCATCAACTCGACCCACAACACTTTATAAAAAATGTTATTCTATCAATTAGCTTGAATACTTTTCCACTGTATTCTCTTTTATTTATTTTATCATGTGTTTTTATTTATCGCCCCGTCTTCTGTGAACACAGAGTACAGACTGATTATCTGTCTGTCTACATCAATGACAGTCCCTCTGACCTGAGGAGGGCTGAAAGCTCTAATTATTAGTGCAGCAGTGTGACTCTCATAGGTCTGTGTGTCTGTGTGTGTGTGTGAGAGAAACAATAAGGGCCTGTGGGAGAGATAACAGTTATTATAGCTCTCTGTGGACAACCCCCTCCACATACACACGGGTCAATTTACAGCTAGTAACTGTAGACTTACTTGTGTCCCAGTGGGCTCTATTACTGTGTGTGTTGAGCCATGGACTGATGGCCCACACACATATATGCACAAAAACAACATGGGCATTGTGGGTACAAAGGTGTGTAAACAACATGCAAAAACATGCAAGCTGCCAAGCACAAAAACATGCAGACTCTCATACAAACATGCTGTAATTTGTGTACACACTATGACAAACAATTTGTGTATGTGTGTGTGTGAAGGTGCAGAGGTGAGTAAACAATCATAAAACACTCACACACAAACGCACAAAATTAAATGCATGTAAACCAGTGCAATGAACACATACACACCGCTGTAAACTGTAAATGAGACTGGTCTTTATTCACACCGCCTTGCACATAACAAACATGTTTTCTTATCACGCCGCTCAGCATCATGGGATGCTGCTCAACCTCACCATTCACCTGCCTTCTCACTGATTTGTTCAATCACTCCATGTTGCTTTCAGGAAAAAGCAGTGTCGGGTGAAGGTTTATTTTCAAAACAACGTGACAAGTGTGGAAAACGTGAGCAGCATTTTCATCAAGGTTTTTGTGTGAAGATGGAAAATGAGAAAGGCTTTAATAAACAAACAAATAATAGCAAGGTGAATGAGCTTTAAAACACTACACAGAAAGTATATACTGTAAGGTTTGATTACTGGGGCAATAAAACATTCATTTGATTCAATAAAACCTCAAATCATTTGCCACTAGCAATAAACTTTGGGTTTTAATGAATGCACACTGACACTGGATTATACAACAAGCTGTTTTATCAGCTTTCCCTGAAGGACAGTTTCTGGGTTACACTGCTGAAAATTATGCTGTTGTTGATGAGCTATTGTATGTTGTGACATTCGTATTCAGATCATATAAAAGCAGAGTCACAGTATAAAATCACAAAAATGTTCAAATATGTTGGATTACTGGTGAAGCTGTTATATTGTTGTTTTTTTAGCCTTTCTATACCTCACATGAATAGTTTTTCTGGAAAATAATCAATACCTGAATCCAGAAGATCTTACAACATTGGCCTTCAGCTGCCAGACAGAAAGATGAGCCATAAATCATCGGTTTGGCCAGAATTAAAACTGATTCAACTAACAGAAAAAAAGAGAAAAAAAATGCCTCATTTGTCCATCCATGGTTGACCCTGACAGAACAGAGGAGTGGCATAATGGTGCGTCTTATAACCATGAGTGCTTGATCATGATTAGTCATTACTGTGCTGAATGATTTGGGTGTTTTAGGTGTCACTCTAAGAGACGTTACAGTAACTGGCACAAGAATTCTAAAATATACAGTCATAATCAAAGATATTCATTGAGTTTGTTGTTGTCAATGACATAATCTAGAGTGGTAACAGCAATATGAATCTTGAATTAGACCATGACTGTATTTGTCAAGGAACAAATACATGATGGACAGAGCAAAATGGCTGAATCAAAACTAAGAAAAACATTTCATGGCACTAAAGGCTTGGTGAGTTGTGGAGTAATCTTCAGTATCTGTCAAGTAATCTTTAGAATACCTGAAAAACGAGGTTCTGGTGGTCCAAAAGAGTTTTGGAAAAGACAAGGATGTTGTCCATGTAGATGAAGATGTAGTGGTTGAAGAAATCCGAATGAGTGTGATTAACTAACACCTGGAAGTGGGAAATCACAACAGGAATCGCATCTTGTATTGTAAGGTAGAGAGCTTACAATAATAGAGAAAAAGGATCCAAAAATCAAAGGACCACCACTTGGCAACATAGGGAATGAACAACTCCCTTTTAACAAGAAGAAACCTCCAGCAGAACAAAGCTCAGGGAGTGGCTACCAGTTGGGGTGATGGGAGGAAGACAGGGCAAACTATTTAAAACTTGGATATAGACGGACAGATGAATGATCGGGCAAATGATCTGCAACTCCAATCAGCCAGTTATTAAAATACCACCAAAGATTGTGCTCCATTTCTGCCCTTGAAAGACGTAGGTTTGTCCCAAAGCTGCTGAATTTGCTGCTACATCCTGATAAAAGGTGCTTCATTTAGCTGTGAGTGGCTACAACTATTTAATTTGAAAGTCTTGACATATTTGTTTGCAAGGTCACATGAAGAATCTTCTACAGTTAAATGCTGTTCCAAGCTAACTTACCTTAAGATGAAATGAGTCATAAAGGCCTATAAACTGAGCTTGCAAAGGTGCATGTCTAAGCACACAACATTAAGGAATTAGGATCCTTTTTACAATTATTATTACTGATATTATTATTGTTTTATATATTTGATGTTTTAAATGTTGATGACAAAGAACTAGAAAAAGTTCTCATTTAAACTAGAAAAAGTTCTCATTTATGCTACTGATAGTAGCATAAATGAGAGAAATTGATGAAAGGTTCCCCTGTGAGAAAGGTGAGGGCATCCCAAAACGTGCTGCTGTGTTTATACCTGAATCCTTAATTAAGACACCCTTCATCAGTCGCAAATGCAACTCCACAGAGGCATACTCATCATAGAGTAGGAGAGTGTATGGACTGGATAAGAACTGTACCTGATGAGAACGAATAAGGTGCAGGTGTGTTGGCTGTTGAATGTCTGGGGATGTGGAAAGGTGGGAAGACAGTAGGGACAACTGCTGGACAATGAAATGGCAAGTCTGAAAGGGAACCACAGGTTAGAACTGACAAGTGTGAATAACTGGAAGAAAAGTACAGAAATATATGGTGAAGGCATCATGTTGCATGGTGGGTGAATTCATTCAATTAAGTTGATGGAAAGGATTGTTTGAACAGCACCTCAGGTTTTCAGAGCTGCTGGGAGTACCATAAAAAACAGGTTACACTCTTATAACTATTACAGTTGGTTTCTTCATGCATAAACATTTTAGAGGTTAAATCAGCATCCTGCGTTATGATTAAAACAGGCCTCCAAAACCATCAGTTATTTACTTTATACTTTTTCATAAACGTTATTATGTAATAAATGAAATTGTGTTTCCATTCAGCATCAGTATCACTGATATTAAACATGTTTGGCTTATACATTGTAGATAATGGACAGTCACCTTATTCACAGCTTGCTAATGATCATTGTTGGATGCACACACACACACACACACACACACACACACACACACACACACACACACAACACACAACACACACACACACACACACACACAACACACATACACACACATCATACACACACACAAAAAAAACAGAGAGAGAACCACATTAATTTTTGTCAGAGTGGGAGAAAAAAATTTAATTTATTTTTTTCTTGTTGCTCCTGTTGATGTCGCTGTGTGTTTACAGAACTGTGGCAGTGTGTGAGTAATTCTACCTTTTCTTCATTCATTTTTAAGCTGGGGGGACACACCTGGTCTTTAAAAATCAAACATCTGATCTGTTACATGAATAAAACAATAATCCAAATCAGTAAATTTGGTTTATGCTTCTTAGAAGTAAAGATGACAATGAGCTTTCTGCTTTATTTGTATTTCTTGACAAATGCCTTGTGTGCTAGGCACTTCCAAGGTGGCATTGTTCTGTGACTTAACCTAACAAATGTACCAATAAACAAAAACTATTCATAATGTTTTCATAGAAGTAAAGTGACAATGTTGCTTCAGGAAAAGACAACTGCTTCTCATGTGAGCATGTTACCAACAATTTCTTTGACTGATTTATTAAAGTGCTCTCTGAGAATTCTTTCTAGCGAGACACATTCAAATTTGGGACACATTAAGGCAATGCTATAAAACCTTTCGGAAGATTTAATTATTCACAAGTTAAGGTGGTAACCAAAAATACAATAATCCCTCTAAAATAACTTTGTGGATATTAGAGAGCCTGCTGGAAGAACAGTTTTATGACTAAAAAGCACCTCTACCTGGAGCAGAACTCCAAGCGCTGTTTCTGCTAAATGTCCTCACAACAGTGAAGCATGGTGGTAGTATACTAACAATAGAGATGGCACGATACCACTTTTTTATGTCCGATACCGATATCATAAATTTGGATATCTGCCGATACCGATATGAATCCGATATAGTGTTTTTTAATCAACAAAACTGTTTTTTAAATATCTTGCTGCATTTTGTATAAGTTCATACTCAAGTTTAAAACAACAACTACACTAAAGCTATTCTGTTATACCTGTATGCAAAAAAAAATATTTCATAGTTCAGCAATACTGATCAATCTAATAAACTTAAACCTACACCATCCTCCCTATTCTGGTATTTTAAAGAGTACTTAGCATAAATATTAAGCAACCTAACTAATAGGGTTCCAACTCCCAGCAACAACAAAAATAAATAAATAAAAAATAGGGAACCACCCCTCACGCTCCACCTCATGATGCTTAATCGACGTAATCAACCTTAATTTGATGCAGTGTGAAAAAAAATGCACAGAAATCAATTATTTTTCAAGAAATATTAAATAGATTCAACATCTTTCTTCAACAAAATTGCAGACTGCACAGATGGTACCTTCCCAAAGGAAAAAGTACTATAGCTTACTAGGGTATATTAGACTTAATAGTTACTATATACAGTAATGGACTTCTATACATTTTACATCAGATTAAAACTTTGGGTGTAAGATTCAGATAATTATTTATTAAAAGCTAGACATTTTAAATGAGAATAAGAAAGAAAAGTATGTCTTTGTGCCCCCTTTTCCCTGTTAATGCCCTATCGGCCCCCCTGGCTAAACTTTGCTAGATCCGCCCCTGCACAGTTACCAGCCGTCAGCTACGTAGAAAAAGATCCTGGTGTAGAAAGTAATATTAAATAAATTCTAACAACAGCTTATCAAGCTTAAACGTGCTGCTGTTGTTCAGCCGCTGGTTTCCTCTTTCTGGTGCAAAGTGGGCCAAAAACAAACAAGAGACACGGACTCGCGACAGAAAAGCCGATCAGCTGATCATTAAGCAGTTTCATGATTGAAGTAGCAGCCGGAGAGCGAGAGGCAGTCGCTCGTTAAGCTTAACGCAGGAATGCTTTACAAACATTCAGAGATGGACTTACACACTTGCTTTACTTCTCTCGGGGATAACTTTGTCGGAGATGAAATGCCGGGTTGCTAGCGAAGCTCCAAATGCTATCCAGACCACCGACAGGTCCCGCATGCCACAGCCGCTCTATCACGTGATGCATACTGCTCCGACGTGCTAACGTTCTGAGGTGAGTTACGGCGTGTTGCAAGTTTTGTGAGGTGCTTTCGTGATATTTAATGGATCGGATTACATTTTTTATTTTTCTCCGATATCCGATCCAGTAATTTAGGTCAGTATCGGACCGATACCGATACGTAATATCGGATCGGTCCATCTCTACTAACAATATAATGAAACAATTATCTTAATGTATGAATGCTGTAAAAGCTATAAATAAAAAGCCTACGACAGACTGGTGACCCATCCCCAGCTGAGGTAGCTGTTGCTATCCCAACACGTTCTCACTTCCAAAGCGTAACATTTTACGCTAGGTGACAAATCGTCACCATATTACGTTTTCGGCTACCCACCACGTTCCTAAATGACGACCTCGGAAAAAAGAGGAAATATGAGAACCGTCTGGACTGAATCTACACCTGTTTGCTCTTTTTCTTCAAATCGCTTAGAAACACGCTATTTAACATCATTAAAGTCCTGGTTACGGTCAGGAATAAGGCTATGGTCAGGGCTAGGGATAAGGTTAGGTTTAGGGCTGGAACATCTATTACCGCGGGAGCGTCATTGCACTGGATTCCAGCCATAGCCCGCCGCGTACCATAAGAACGCCGAAGGTCTCCTTTCGCGTTCCTCAGGAACGCCGCGGGACGTGACAAAACGTCGCCATGTTACGCCTCGGGAGTGAGAACGGGCTGGCTATCCTCATGGGGACATTTCATTGACATAATGCTTTCCCTAGCTGCTTACCTTAACCATCAAAAACGAATGCCGAACCCTTACCCTAAACCTAACCATAACCCAATTGTAACTCTGACACTAAAACCACATTTTGAGTGTGAAAAATGCATTCAACCCCATGGGGACCTGGATTTTGTTCCCCACTAGGGCTGTTGGTTCCAACCAATATAGTAAATTTCAGATTTAGTCCCCACCAAGATAGGAAGAACCGGAATACTGTTGGTTAATATGGATGTAATAGTTCACATCTCACAAAAGAAAAAAAACGTAAAAACAATACTTAATAAATGTAGTTAAAAAACAGCATATGATGGGGACAAGTCTCTGAATGAGAAGTGCTTGAATGGTCTACCCCAGTGGTTCTCAAACTTTTCACAATGAGTACCACCTCATAAAATATTTGGCTCTTGAAGTACCACCCTTATGACGGACCGACATTTTACATGAGACAATTTTATTTCTTATATGAATGTTATTTATTTTAACTGTAATAAACAGGATGTGACAAGTGATAATAATAACAACTGTACTGCATTAAAACATTCACAACAGGTGGAATATCCAATCTTTAAGTGATGACCTGATGACACCTGCTTTTGGGTACAAAACAAAAATCGTCAGGCAAAAATAGCCCTAGTCCAAAACATTTCAAAAACCCAGCTGCACTTCCAGCAGCGGGGCACACAATCCCAAAAAGAAAAAACCGACTCACCGCAAGTCCGACGGTGGTACAACAAAGTTCTGGCAGCCGGCCCCATAGATGGTGACAGCAGGAAAACAGCTGGGGCAGCCTGGCACGGGTCCGGCAGCAGCAGCATAGCAGCTCCGGCGGCCTGCCATGGGCCCAACGGCAGCGTTGTGGCTCCCGTGGCCTGCCAAGGGTCCAGTGGCAACGTCGTTGCGGGTCGGGTGGCCTGCCGCGGGTACAGTGCCGGCAGCGTTGCGGCTCCTTAGTTGATGGCCAGTGTTTATGGGTCTTGGCTGATGGCTGGTGTTTGGTTGCTGGACATGAATGTGCAGGCCGTGCTGGATGTGATCAGTGTGCAGGCCGTGCTGGACGGGGTCGGCGTACAGGTCCCTCTGGCTCGCTAACCTCTTGCTCGGACAGCACGGGCCCCTCCAGCGTGCTGAGCTCTTCCCGGCTCACTGACCTCCTGCTCGGGCAGCACGGGGCCCTCCAGCGCGCTGAGCTCCTCCGGCTCGCTGACTTCCTGCTCGGACAGCACGGGTAGCATGGGCCCCTCTGGCTCGCTGACCCCCGGCTTGGACAGCACGGGCTACAGCAGGGCGATATGACCAAAAATATTTATCACGCTATACATTTGAAAATTTGGGATAACGATATAACTGACGATATAATTGACACTAGACAAAATATTTTACAACTCCACAACTTTATTAGTGCAAAAAACCCCATCAATGTATTTTCACTTAAACAAGCAGCTGTGTTTTATGTGCATTAAAGTTATATAAAAATGTAACAGTGCAAAAGCAAATTCCTTGCTGACAGTTTAACCAAAAGGCATTTCCAGTGGAAATTGGCCGACATATCCTCAGCATAACCATGTATAATATCCACAAAACTTAAGAGGTTATACACACACAATACAGTAATATTATGTTGAAGCACAGTATGTATCACTCCGCGAGGCTCCTGCCTACGATAGCCGTAATGCTCCGAGAATCCATCAAGCGGTGCGGCTTCTTAACTTAGCGAAGTTGTACTAAAACATTTGACAGATTTTCGAGCGCCGTGTACACATAAAATCGTTTCGAGGTCAGTAAACACAACCAGAATTCCTACATAAGGCACACGGGATATAAGGGGCACTGTCGATTTTCAGAAAAATCAAAGGATTGATTTTAAGTGTGCCGTATTTTCCAAAAAACATGGTAATAATGACAGCCCGCTAACATGCTCTACCAAAAATAGTGCTTTGTTGTGTATCTGACGGACACAAGCTAAACCAGTTCCACACCACTGAAGTTGCAGCATTTTTACAAACCAATTCTGGTTCATCCGTTTCATTCAACGATCCGCTTTCGCCCTTCTCATTCTCCGCTGCCGCCATGCTTTTTCCGCCATGTGCTACGGCGGGCTGTGCTGATGATTCTGGGTCCTCTGGCCACAACTCACACACCCTAAACCAGAGCCCACAGTCTCAAAGTCAACCTTTTCAGAGATCAAAAATACCATTACAGGTTCTGCCGGTTTGGGGTTTACAGCTTCAAACCTAATAGTTACTGGGCTCACTGACTATGGGTTCACCCTTCAGGCTCTGAGCCTACATAAAACACTACCCCTGAGCTGGCAGGCAGACAACACTTATTGGTCGGCAGTTCAGAAATACAAAGTCCATCCACCCTTGTGGGTTTAGCCACACCTTTAACAGTCTCAGATGCCGGTAGCGGCACAGGGCGTCAGCAACGTTGTCACAGTCTTCTCTTAGGAGCCAAAACAATAGAGCTGATTGCTCCCTCCTCACATTGTCCTTTAACATTAGCTGAAGCAGTGTCACTACTAGGCTCTGAGACAGAGTAATCAAAACTCTGTCTGCCAGGTCTAAAGGCTCAATAAAACAATCCTTCGACCCCGGAGCCAAACCCCAGTTCTCTGTACCTCTCTGGCTGGCACAAAACATGACTCCTGTTCTGATTACCCGACCAGGCCCACTACACACCTTGTCGGTGGTCTTAGACCCCGAAACACACAATGAAACAGGCCTAGCCAACAACCCGCCTTTCTCAACACTGCCTTGCCCCTCCGCTAATGCGGGTCCAATTACCCTTGAAAACGACTTGGTATTGCCATACGCATAGAAAAAACAGTCTCCATTTCTTGCCTCACAGTGAGCGAATTTTCCGGAGTGACAGAGTCTGTTTTACTCACCGTGGCGATCCAAGCCGGCGATCCAAGTCAGTGGTCCGACAGCAGCTGCTCCTGTTGCAGCCGCTGAAGTGAGTTTAACTGTGGTGAAACGATGGTCTGAGCGTCGCTTTTCCTATAAAGGAGGGTCGAATGAGCAAGTGACGGAGAAAACATCGTCCACCGATGTCGGAAATACCAGGAGGCGAGGGTTTCCTGGAGGATGGCGGCACTCACCTTGCCTGGGCTGCCAAAGCCGAACAGCTCAAAGCAGGAACTTGCTCTCAAGTCGGTGGTTATTTGACAGATTTCTCGAATGTCCAGAAATCTCTGCGGAAAAGGGCAGGAACTCATCCAAGAATACCGCATGCCAGTGCCTCTGGTTGCGATCCGTGGCCCAGATTATGCTCCGGCAGTGGTCCCAGAGCCGTGCCACAAACTCCTCCTCCGAGCCAGATCCTGAGTCCATGATGGCGGGATGATTCTGTCACGGTTTGCCAGGGCAAGCCTTGGTGATGTGGAGGAAAATAGGACCCAAAGCACAGGACTCTTCACTGCAAACGGTGCATTTATTTACAGTGCGATAAATGATCATAAATCCCCATGCTCTCCCTTGACTCCCGTGTCGTGTCTTTTTCCCAGCTTCCTCGGTGCTTGCTGCTCTCGGGCTTCCCACACTCCTCATGGAGTCTCACTCAATCATCCCGCGTCAGTGGAGGCTTCACCACACCATTAAGTAGCTCCCTCCGCCGCCCTACTACTACTCTTTATAGGGGACTCACGCTCGGGGACACGTTTTCTGGTTGACTCCGGCTCCCAGAAGAGCCTCGGGAACTCTCGTGTTATCTTTGCATACCTCCACAATAGTATATTATTCAATCTTATAAACAATGGAGATTTCCCACGTACCGCCAGAGAGAGCTCTAGACTGGTCTAGCCAAAGCTCAGACATAAACGCCAAAGAGCGTCCGTGAATGGGCCTAGAGATGATTTGGCTGATTAGTCAGGTGAGTGAGAAACTGTTCAAACTTGGTGAGTAAACTCAAAAAAATAGCACCTTTAACCACTGCCAAAGAAGAAATTTCTGAGAAGCGTTTTGAATATAAATAAAAGAACATGTTTTTTTTGTATAATTACCAACAAAATAAAGTGAAGAATCAATCCACAGTAAGAGTAACAGTAACATTCAAATAAATTCATAAATCTTGCGTTGATGAATTGTTTTGATGAATATCAACTGTTGTTTTTCTCCAGATGATTATTTCACATCATGTTTTCCTCGAATGTTTGTCTGTAAACAAGCAAAGTGTGTGTGCATAGTGGTATTGTTCATCTTGTGAGGACACAGATCTGTTTACGTAGTTAAACCGTCAAGTTTGAATTAGCTTGTGAGGTCGCATCCTCAGGGTTAAGGCATTGTTTAAGGTAAAGCAAAGGGGATGTAAGGTTAGGCTTAGGTCAAGTCTTCAGGAAATGAATGTAAGCCTAAGTAATGTCCTCTGGAGTGAGGGAAACACAACGGCGTGTGTGTTTCCAGTGGGAGGTCTGTTTCTTAAACACAACACAATCACTAACAGGCTGATTAAAGCCTCACCTCCACTCTGCCTGCCTTTTCTTCTTTATTGATGTTGCATTTAAATGTTAAATATTCATTATATAGACAAAAAGCTTAATTCAACTTCGCTCTAATCACAGCAGGAAGCATACATTCATCTCACCATATGTCAGATTTTTTTTCCCAGTGCATTATTTAATTTTACTCTGAATAAATGCTTCTTTTTGTTGGATGTTTGTGCCCTTTGGTTTGTGTATATCTGTGACATAAAATGTGTGTTGTCATTTGCAAATTGATAATTGATTCACAGCAGGATGGGTCACAGTCAGAAGCAGCCACAGCAGGATTTGCCACAGACTTGTGGTCGTCAAGTGAAATGCATAAGAAGCAAAGAGCATCTGCAGACCTTTCACAGAAGCCTTGCGGTTCATATGTCAGCACTTTCACAACAAGCTGCAGCGCTGTTGTGATAATATTGACATGTTTACATTGTACAAGTGAAAATTTATGAATTGACACCTGGTTTTCTCCTTACGTACTTTACTATTTTCATAGTAAATGAGAAAAAGAGTAATGAAATGAAATAAAATAAAAATTAATAACATTTTAGTTGCATCAAAGTCAAGAGAGCAGGCTGGATTTGTTATTTTGAGTTCCTTTATAGGTTTTTTGGATGGAATTACATTTAGTAATTATTATCAAATATTATGGATGGATTGTGGATTTAAAAATGTATTTTGGTTAAGTGTAGTATTAGTTATACACTTAACCAAAATAAAAACAGACTGCTCATTGTGAAACTCACATTTTAAAATTGACCTCACACTTGGCGACAACAAAATTGAAAACATATTTTAAAAAACTGATTAGTATAAAAGTACAACAGCATCCAAATTTGCACCAGACCTGCACCCCCCTCTCTTTCATCCACTGTTCACACTGCTCTGCCTCAGTTTGCAGCCCTCAGCTCCTCATGTATCTTGTTTAGGACTGAAACCCATTCGATTTGGCTGCTGTGCTCCAGATTTTACTCTTTATTTCCTAAGTTTAGTTCTACACACTTCTGCATAATTCAGCTATGGTTTCCTCATTGCTCTGCACACCCAGCATCTGAACCTGTTTTTCACCTATCAAAATAATCCCCTTGGCAGTTCTAGTTTACTGAAATCAAATCCCATCATGCTATGTTTTACTAGAATAGGTTCATTCACAATATAGTGGGTTATACTTACTTATAAACACCAAGGATGTAATTTTGACAACAGAAATGAATGAATAAAAGCAAAATGACAACGCCTGCTAGTGAGAAGTGAACAAAATTGAGCCACAATGCAGAAGTAGCATATGAAAAATACTACTGGTCAAAAGTTTTAGGACACCCCAATGTTTCTAGATTTTTTTTATTGGAAAAATATGCAGTGTCTCATTGCACTCTGAAATGAAAGCATAATACATATACGCAACTGCAGTTAACATTTTTTTTTAAATAAATCATGGAATCAAATGTATTCTAAACCTTTGACTCATTAAAGTAGTTACCTTTGGCAGATATAACAGCTGAACACACCCATGGAATTGTTTTTACAATAGAAGTTATTCCTATATCTTTTGCAGAAGTTCCCATAAATGTGTGGTACTTGCTAGTTGCTTTGCTTTTTGTCTTGGTCCTGGGTCATTTGACCCAGTGTTTTGTGTTCTTGTATTTTCACATCATCTTGTATTATGGTTAAGTTCATTTGGTTAGTCTTGAGTTCATTTCTATATAAACTGAGACTTGCGTACTGTCACCACTATGAAGCTTTGTCCCGCCAATCACGCAAGCTTTTAACTTGTCCTCTGATTCACTTGTGGCTTTAGGTCTGTCAGACCTCTTCCTGTCAGTGTTTTCCCCAATTTCTGAGTGCTGTTTGATTGTGCAAGGAAACTGTGTACTGTGCACCTTGACTCTTCTCTGTAGCAAAGACCTACATTTTTAAGTGTTATGATGGTCTGTCTCTTCCATTGTTAATTACCTTTTTCTCACCATTAATTTTCAAGGCTTGATCAAACGCCACTGTGGCAGAACAGTTTTAAATTGTTAACCCATTTTGTGTTCCTTGAAAAAGGCCTTTTTTGTATAATCCTGAAATGTACATTATTTTCAGTTTGGGGGTAACCTTACCCTTTTTTTTAACCTCTGGCAGATCACCACTGACCTTTGTAGCCATTTCAAGGTATTTGGATTTGAACAACCTAAATTGAAATAAATAATTAGGGTGTTCTAAAACTTTTGACCGGTATATAAAAAACCAAGAATTCCCCTCTCGCCCCTGCAGGAGGTCTATCCTTCAAGCTTTTGTCATCTACCAGAGGCCTGGGCGCTTGAGGGTCCTTTGCAGTATTTTAGCTGTTCCTAGGACTGTGCTCTTCTGGACAGAGATCTCCAATGTTGTTCCAGGCATCTTCTGGAGCTACTCACCTAGCTTGGGAGTCACTGCACCTAGTGCTCCGATTACCACTGGTGTTCCAGGTATGCCCTACCTGCTAGCATCTTACACCCTGTTGTTATGTGCTGGATTGTCTCAGGGGCACTGTTACCTTCACTCTCCACATCTTCTTGAGCTCCTCTCTCCCTTAGTATTTCTCAAGCATCTTGTGTTCCTTCTTCCTGATGTTGCTGTCATTCAGTATTGCTACGTCAATAACTACGGCCGTCTTCTTCTGTTTGTCTACCACCACTATGTCCGGTTGGTTAGCCACCACCATTTTGTCCGTCTGTATCTGGAAGTCCCACAGGATCTTAGCTCGGTCATTCTCCACCACCCTTGGGGGCATCTCCCATTTTGACCTCGGGACTTCCAGGTTATACTCGGCACAGATGTTCCTGTACACTATGCCGGCCACTTGGTTATGGCGTTCCATGTATGCCTTGCCTGCTAGCATCTTACACCCTGCTGTTATGTGCTGGATTGTCTCAGGGGCATCTTTACACAGCCTGCACCTGGGGTCTTGTCTAGTGTGGTAGACCCCAGCCTCTATGGATCTTGTGTTTAGAGTTTGTTCTTGTGCTGCCATGATTAGCGTCTCTGTGCTGTCTTTCAGTCCAGCTTTGTCCAGCCACTGGTAGGATTTCTGGATATCAGCCACCTCCTCTATCTGCCGGTGGTACATACCGTGCAGGGGCCTGTCCTTCCATGATGGTTCCTCGTCTCCCTCCTCTTTCTTGGGTTTCTGCTGCCTGAGGTATTCACTGAGCACTCGGTCAGTTGGGGCCATCTTCCCAATGTATTCTTGGATGTTCCTTGTCTCATCCTGGACTGTGGTGCTGACACTCACCAGTCCCCGGCCCCCTTCCTTCCGCTTAGCGTACAGCCTCAGGGTGCTGGACTTGGGGTGAAACCCTCCATGCATGGTAAGGAGCTTTCTTGTCTTTATGTCAGTGGCTTCTATCTCCTCCTTTGGCCAGCTCTATTACCAGCGGGTACCTGATCACGGGCAGGGCGTACGTGTTGATGGCCCGGATCTTGTTCTTACCATTCAGCTGACTCCTCAGGACTTGCCTGACCCTCTGCAGGTACTTGGTGGTTGCAGCTTTTCTAGCGGCCTCTTCATGGTTCCCATTCGCCTGCGGGATCCCCAGGTACTTGTAACTGTCCTCTATGTCTGCAATGTTGCCTTCTGGTAGTTCATCCCCTCAGTTCTGACTACCTTCCCTCTCTTTGTTACCATCCGACTACACTTCTCCAGTCCGAACGACATTCCAATGTCATTGCTGTATAGCCTGGTAGTGTGGATCAGTGAATCGATGTCTCGTTCACTCTTGGCATACAGCTTGATGTCATCCATGTACAGGAGGTGGCTGACAACTGCTCCGTTCCGTAGTCGGTATCCGTAGCCAGTCTTGTTAATGATCTCACTGAGGGGGTTCAGGCCTATGCAGAACAGCAGTGGGGACAGAGCATCTCCTTGGTAGATCCCGCACTTGATGGTGACTTGTGCTATGGGCTTGGAGTTGGCCTCTAGTGTTGTACGACCACATCCCCATTGAGTTCCTGATGAAGGCTCTTAGGGTCCTGTTGATCTTTATATATTCTAGGCATTCCAGTATCCAGCTGTGGGGCATTGAGTCATAGGCCTTCTTGTAATCAATCCAGGCAGTGCACAGGTTGGTCAGTCTGGTCTGATTCCCTTATCGATTCCAGTCGCCCCGAATGACGTCACCACGTTGTGGAGCGTCATTTATCTGGCAGGAAACATGGCGGCTCAAAAGTTTGATTATACTTTACGAGAACGGATGACAACAGGGCAACTTGCAATACTTGCAAAGTAGATATTTCATTTAAGGGAGGAAACACTACGAATATGCAAAAGCATTTGCTCACAAAACACACAATGACCTTAAATGAATGTCATGTTTTTAATTCCGCTCCGGACTGATGAATCTCAACCCAGCAGCAGCGGTAACGTTTGCACGTCCTCTCCCGTTAATGCAGCAGGTAAATAATCAACTAACAGTGCATATTATGTTAGTGAGATCTGCCTTATTACAAAACCTGCCATTACTGTGAGCTGCATTTAGGTGACCATGATGAGAGAGACAGACAGTCTGGCTGGCTCAGATGCTGGCAGTTCTCGCTGCAGTCTACCGGTAGCGTCTCTTTTCAGGCCAGGATAGACGAATGTCACCGAGCAGTAACTAAGTTTGTGGTAAAAGGCCTGGACCCATTTGCCACAGCAGATGCCCCCGATTTTCAGTAAGTGAATGTGTTTAATTGTAGGCAGGGACATTGCTGGATATTCTTGTGTAATTGCTACAGAATACCTTTTCATTACAGTTTTCCAAAGTATTCTGGACTCTTTCAGCTTTCCAAAAGTGTGTGCAGGTTGCTCTGAATTTCTTGGTAGAACATCTGCAATGCTGGAAGAAAGATGTGGCTAGATGTCAACAATTAACATAACTGTTTAACATAACTCAAGTCGTGTTTGTGGAGAAAGCTAACTCCATTCTTAGAGGAATATCTTTGATGTATCAAAGAAATACAAAAGAATGTGATTGCCATTAGGAATGTTCGGTTTTACACACACACATGGTGTGATTGCCCCAATATGTATCAGTACATTATAAATGAACAATACAAATAAAATCATTGATCTAACAGGCCATCAATGTGCTTTGAGAAATTGTTTTCCCTATTGTTTCCTACAGTGTCAGGTACCTGCAAGCTGACTATTTTGTTAATGATGCTTGAGCCTTAGAGCATATGACACTAGAGCCTCTGGCTTCTCTGAAGTTCACAAACTCCTTAAAGCAGGTAAACAGAAGATAGATGAATCTCATTTTATATTTTTTCTCAGTAGTAGCACTTTCATAAGCTTTTTTACAACTAATCTTTAGTTATACTGCTATGCCACAACCTATGTAGCTCATGGGTTTAGTCCACTGTGTTAAACTAACTAATTTAACCCATATACCATTCCAGCAACATAAGAGTAGTTCAACAATTTCACAATTTTGAAAATAAAGTTGGCCAAATTCACAATCAGTTGTAGCTGGACAATGCTTAAACAATGGGAACAAAAGGAGAGGGACGGAACGGGAACTTTGCAGAGCAATATCGATTAGTCCTCCATGGGGAGGGTGTCCATGGGAGTCCTGTAGGGAGAGAGCACAGTGAGAGGTAAAGGTACTGTTCCAGAGAGTCCAGAGGGGGTACAGGAGAGTCACAATGGGCAGGAGGGCAGGCAGGTAAGCAAGGTGAGTGTGGAACCCTTGGATTGTAGACTGGCTGTAGAAGCGGAAACAAATAGGACCAGCACTGGAGAGCACAGCAGGGAGAGAATCTGATGGAACTGCAAACTGGAGTAGAGACACAGAAAGGCAACGTTAGACATGGAGGTCTAGTTACCACCAAAAACAGCAGGATGAACTGGCAGAGAGTGGAATGCAGCACTGGTTTAAAAACCCTCCTGCTGATCGCTCTGGAATCAGGAGCAGGTGAGATGCCGGAAACTCCTCCCCAGAGGATGAACCCTGGAAGTCCTCCAGCACAAACAGCATAAACCCCAGACACACTATGTCATGGTCCACGGCTCGGTGTCTGAGGAGCGGTGGGGATGCCCATGCCTACGGGTGTGGCTGTCGTCTTCACACCTGCACCCCATTCCAGGTGATCATCAGGAGGACTATTTAACCCCGCACGGCCGGCTGCTCCATGCCAGTCCGTCAGTCACCATTCAGTGGTAACTTGGCCGCTCACGAAGGTTGATGTGAAATTGCTGGTTGCTATGAACTGTGTTATTCCTGTTTCCGCGTGCTCAGGTTATTGTCCAGCGTGTTCGACCCTTCACCTGCCTGTCCTCCTGCCCGCCTGGAGTTCAGATAAACCACCTGTCATCATCCTCTCAGTCTCCCTGGAATCCTCTCCCATGGACACTCACCCCTCCCTCCGGTCCCCACGGTCCGGCCCCGAACGTAAGATAAATAGCTTTGTATGCTGTCATTTCCCTGCTCCCCAGTAGCCCTCTCCCTTTTCTGTTGCAGCCTCCCACGGTCCTGATCACGGTGTTCCTGAATCGTTTATCTCCCGGTCTCTTCTGTTCTAACATTTCCCTTTGGTTATTCCGGGTCACCTTTAGTTAAGAAATAAAGTTTATCCTGCGTGCATTTCCTACGTATTGTGTTTGCTTCTGGGTCCAGCTTGTGTGTTAGAACTACAGTTCTTGACACACTAGCATGGAGCATGACAAAATGGACATCAGTTTTTACTTTTTTGTGCCTATGAGGATAATTTACTTGTACATGTATATTTCAGGCAGGAATCCTAAAATTACAAACCTTGAAACAGGTTGCAAATGCTAAATTTTAACCTTGATGTTTTGGGGTGTTTAAGTCTAACCAAGTAGTTGGACACCTAAAAATAGGTCTCTGATAGCACTGAGCAGCTCCTTCAGTGGCAGGCTGCTGCACCCACAATGTGGGACGGAGAGATTTCGCATGTCTTTCCATCCAGCTGCTGTCAGACTCCACAACATGGTCACTGCAGATGACCACACACACATCCCATACCCAATGGTAACTTTTCGTCCTGTCTCCCTGATGTGTAATAGTACCAAGTGTACCAAGCCAGGGTTTTAATAGTTTTGCAATTTTCATTAGTTTTTATTTTTATTTAGTTTTGACTTCAGATTTTCAATTTTATATCAGTTTTAATTAGTTTTTACCAATTGTTTGCTAGTTTAGTTTAGTTTTTATTTTTTTGAAAATCCTTAGTTTCAGTTTAGTTTTGATTAGTTTCAGTTATAGTTTTAGTTGTGTTTGCAATAATTAAGTGTAACAAAATCCCAGTTTCATCATATCAGTCATGCTCTTCTGCTTATCCTTGGGTATGTTGCTATTCCAGCTACCATACCCTGCACCCTGGACAGGTCGCCTGTCTGTCGCAGGGCTAACACGCAGAGACAGACAACTCACATTCCCACCTATGGGTTCTTTAAATAAATAAATAAAGGCAGATGAACAACCATTGATACCAGGCAAATATAAAATGTATATTTTGGCCCCAGTGAGACTATTAACTCTTGCAGCACCGGGTGTTCGTAATTTTGGTTCAAGTGAATTGATAAACTTTTTGAAGGCAATTGACTCAAACAGTTATGTAGATATCCCCGTCCTGTTGTCTCGGGATGCATCACACTGCCTTGCCTGGGGTTAGCGTCTGTTTTCTGGGGATGAGGGTTGAGTGAGCTCCCTTACCTTCTCAAGGTAAGCTAGGTTAGCCTTCTTGTGTGAGCTTTTCAAGTGCACTTTAAGGTTTGTGGGATTTTTTTCCCTTTAGAAATGTCCCTCATAATTTGTCTCTTTCCACTACAAGACACTTGCTTTATCCAAAACGCAGTCATATTCAAAGTAATCCCAAATTGGACTCTGGCGCTTTCTCCTGACTTTTCCTGACATGATTCTGCGCGTGGACGGAGCAACACAGACGACTCGACTAACGTACTGCCACCTGCTGGCATAATGAGACACAGCAAGAAAAAAATCTGGAAACTAAACTTCATTTTCACCCTTGACTATTGTATGACACGCACACATCTACGAAAACTAAACACATTTTTGCTATAAATTCAGTTAATTTTAGTTAGTTTTGTGAACACTCATTACAGTTTTAGTTAGTTTTCCTTTTGTTGTTTTTATTTTTATTTCCGTTAACAAAAATGTTTTTTCACTTCTAGTTTTCGTTATTTTGTTAGTTTTCGTTAACGATAATAACCTTGTGCCAAGCATTTTGTTCTATTTTGTATAGTATGTTATTCTTTTCTGTTCTTTTTTTTTTTTTATCTTATTTTATTCTATTGGGACTAATAATGATCTAATAAATCTTATCTTAGCCTATGTGAGCTAGCCATATGAACTTCTGACTCTGGTTACTTTGTATTATTTTATGTAACGTAATTTAAAACTGTTACTTGAATGAATTTTGGGCCTTATTTACTTAAAGTCTATTTAACTACATCGCTTTAAGACCTGCAGTTTTTCCCCAATTTTCCACAGAATGAAGTATTCTAATGTTTTATTTTCTCTCTCTAATAGTCCCAAACCAAAAAATATTAATAGTGGTTTGTGGTCAAACATGGCTACCAGTTCTTTCTTCCCTTCATGCTAGAAGTATTGGGATTGTGATCTCTTCTAACATTGACATGTGACATCAGGTTGAGGACACTTGCAGGCTCTATAAAAGAGAAACAAGATGAAGAACAGAAATAATGAAAGGCACTTCACTTTCTGTTATCAACAATGACTGAAGATTAGATCAAATAAATTGCAGGCATTGTCACTTTTTGCAGTGCCACGTCTACCCAGTTGTTCATCAACATATGTCAAAGGAAATGAAACATGAAAGCTGACGGCTCCTGCACAGCAGTTCAGCTGCAGGCATAGGCAGTCATCAGTATTTACATAAAACTCACAGGGGAAACAGCTAGCATGGAAGAGGGGGTGGCACTGTCACCTTGATATTCACATGATGAGTGTCTGTGTGTGTTTGCATGCCCCTGTGTTAAGGTTGCAAATTGTGTTTGGTGAAACTTCAGGACTTGCTATTGTTGATGCCTTTAGGGGGAAAAATAATGAAGCTGTTCATGCAAACACGTGATCATGAAAATGCCTCCGGAACACGATTAATTATCCTTTCATTTTCTGCATATGGATGGATAATTAAAATGACAGGGAATGAAATTAACAGAAGATCATTTCCACTTGCAGACAAAGTAAAGTATGATCATTTATACTATGTGGCTGATTGACTGATTGAAGTTGTGAAAATATTAAAAAATGACGCATTGCAGATATTGCTTGGTTCATTTATAGTGAAAATACTCACCATGGGAAAATGCTTAGCAATAATAAGAACACAAAATCATGAAATATAAAACAAAATTATGCAAGTCTGATCAAGATGTCAGAAGTCCAAATAAAGAAATCTGACTATGGTGAACCAAAAAAGTTATTTATGAGGCTTTTGAACACATTCAAAGGCCTCATAAATATGTTATATTCATGTAATTTATTCATGTATATGAATTTCTTCCTGGTCATTTGCAGTTTTTCATGGTTATTTCTTCTGGTTTTCTTATTCTCTTTGCAGCCATTTTATATGTATTTGTTTTGTGCGTTAAGCACAGCCTTTGGGGGCCTTTGTAGTCATCTTGCTTTTCAGTGTGGTAATTTTCACTTTCACTTTAGTCATTTTGCATCTTTTGTTTGTCCTTTTTGTGTGTTTCTTCAGTTGTCACATATTTTATAATAGTTGTCAGATGTCAGTCGATTTGTTTACGTAGCATACTTTTCAGTTACATAAACACATACAAGTTTAATGTGTTCATCTTGGAAACTGTCTTCATCATTCTGTTAAACATTTCTTAATTAGACCAGATATTATTATCATTTACATTTTCATTGCCTTTTAAAGTTTGTGATATAATTGATGATTATAGTCATTCACAGAACACCTTGCAATCCTGCATCAGTCATTCCCAGGAAGCACTGTGGCTTACTATCCGATATACTTTTGCACACATGCATCTTTTGCAAAACGATGAGTTTCCCCACATCTCTCCTGGGCCCCTGAAATGTGACAGTTCTTGTCTTGCAACAAGAACTTATGTCTCGTTACATGTTGCCATATAGCTATTGTGTATCAGTCATTGTGATCCACTCCACATAAGTGAAGTCATTCAAAATAAGTATTATAATCTTCTATTACTCATTTCCAGCAAGCATTGCGATCTTCTGTCAGTCATTCACAGGATGCCTTGTCTCTCGCATCATGCCCAATCGGTCATAGCAGATGGCCGCCCCTTCCCGAGCCTGGTTCTGCCGGAGGTTTCTTCCTGTTAAAAGGGATTTTTTCCCTTCCATTGTCACCAGCTGTGAGCTCAAAGGGGCTTGTTTGATTGTTGGGGTTTTCTCTGTATTATTGTAAGGTTTCTACGTGATAATATAATGAGCCTTGAGGTGACTGCTGTTGCAATTTGGTGCGACATAAATAAAACTGAAAATCTACTGAAAACACATGTGATCTACTGTCAGTCATTCACAGGATGTGTCTCCCAAGTGCTTTATAAGAACAAGTCTATTTGCCATTTGCCATGTATTAACATAGTACACACTTGTTTTGATCTTCTATTTGGCATTCCTACCATGAATTGTGATTTACTGTCAGTCCTTCACAGAAATGATCTAGAATATAAACAAGGAAGAAACACCTACTACAATCTACTAAGAGTTATTTGCAGCACACATTGTTATCTGCTATCTCTCATTCATAACCTATAAACAAGAAGTTGGTTATTCACTGATACTAGAATTGGGATCTACCACTAGTCATTAAAGATGATTTAATGTCAGTCCTTCACAGCAAATATCTAATGTATAAATAAAGAATAATCACCTGTTGTGATCTGCTAAGAGTCATTAAAGTAAAATGTCCATAAACAGTCATAGAAATACACCCGTTGAGATCTACTATCAGTTATTCACTGCATACATTGTGATTTACTGTGAACCATTTACAGAAAGCTTCCAGCACCTACGTAGAGACTAGACAGTTCTAATCTACTGTTAGGCATTCAAAGCACACACAGACATCTTCTATCAGTCAACAAAATCTGATTTCATTGTAATACGTAGCTCATAATCTCATGCTCGTGTCATCATTCCTTTTTAAAACATTCTAAGGGCATTTGATGACACAGTTGCTAGGCAACAGTTGCATGGTAACAGTAAACATCTTTTTTCTCTGATGTGGTTCCTTGATTGCCCATCTGTAGCAGAAACCTGATTTGTTTTAAACATGCAAAAATGGGCCTACTTCCATCCCTGTAACCGTTTAAAATGAGTCTTTTTCTTGCTGCTGTTGAATGGACTTTGTAAGATGAATGTTATGTTCATATCAGTATCAATTTTGCCATGAAATACACGTGACATGGTTTTGAATTTTTCTTCTTATAGGACCATTAATAGCTGATTTTTTTTCTATTGCGGTACACTTTGGTTTTTCTTTGTTTGTATGTGGATGCGTGTCTGGGTGGTTATGCTTTTAAATATAGAAATGTATAAAGGATACTTGACTCAAAGTATATGTTTATTGATTAATTATAATTAATAAATATAATGCATATAATTAATTATACAAATAATTAATTTAATTATTTGTATAAGTTTATTCTCACTTTTACTGTACCTCTGAAATGACTGGTTGGCAATAGTTCCTGGAAGGTGTTGTTTGGTGAAAAAACCTGAAAACACTAAAAACTTAAAAAAGGTGCTCTTACCATTACTTCCATTCAAACCAAGCCTGCAGTAATATGGCAGTGGCCAAAGCAATGACAATATTTGGTTTGGAAATACACATTTTCCATAGCGACTAGTGGTTTCTGGGGAGGGAGGGGGGGGGGGGGGGGGGGGGGGGGGGTGTCACTGACCAGTATGTAGGTCTGTGTAACTGGGGATTTTGCAATAATTTTCCCCACTGACTGCCACAAATCTCCAGCAACCACTGGCAGGTTGTCAGGAATACTTATTTCTCCCAGATTGCTAACAGACACATGATTGTTCAGCAGTCTCTAGCTCTGTGTCACTGGGGCCTCCTTCACTTGTTACACGTCCAAAATGGTGGACACGATAATGCTGCATGTTTATTGGTCAAGTGGAAAGGACCAGACAATCGCTTGCATTGAAATAAAGCATTTTGTGATTTAACAATGAAATATGCCGTAAAATACAAATTAGCGTCTCCATTTAGCATTTCCATGACTCTTTTGGCAATGCAAATTAGTTATAGACACAAAGGCTAGCAGCCTGGATTTTGTTGCTTTTTTTTAAAAATCTGAACTGAACAAAATCGCCATTTTAAAATGTTGGGGGAAAAAAATCTGTATTCCTAATTTAGTTTTTGAATTCATTTACTTATTTCCCTTTAAAATATGTTGAAAATCTATTTTTTTAAATCTGTATCTGAAAGTGGATTTTTTTTAGGTTTTTATTGAGAGTGTCTGTAAATCTTTTTTCATGTTTAATAGCTCATTAATTAATTAATTGTTAGTTGATTAATAAGGTTAATTGTTATTTCAAAATATTTATTTATAATCCCTTTGTTTACCATCTGAAAAATGAATTGTTTTACTAATTTCTAAATAAATAAGCACAATTAAACATTAATTTGTAAATGAATCACTAATGCATTAAAAGGTACACTGATGCCACAGCATAATATCGTTGCCATTTGTATAGATTCAAAAAAAAGGAAATTGGAACAAAAATATTTGTTTTTGCAACAGGCTGCTAGTAACAAAGTGCCTCAACATGTATTTTCAAACCTCAGTTTTCTGCAGTGTTGGGGAGTAACGGAGTACATGTACCGTATTTAAAATACAAAATATGAGTAACAGTATTCCGTCACAGTTACAGTTTAACCCTTTAAGACCTACCATAGAACCAAGTCCGCCAGAGCTTATATTATATTTTTACATGGTGTGGTGCCATTTTTGGGAGCATTTCAAGTTGCTATACATCAATACAACAATTATAGCCCAGATTTTAATAATATGTATTCATTAAGTCCATAGTAATTACATAAATTGCAAAAAAGTGCAATAAACTACAAAAAAATTGAAAATCGTTTTTGCTTTTTTAACATATATTTCTAGTTAGAGAAATTTAAGAGGCTTATCCCTCAAAACTGTAAATACAAAAAGGTTGCACAAAATAGTTTCCTACCACAGGAAATTTAATTTTGAGTGTCTTCATAGTTTTATTTTTGAAATACACCAATTTTTATATATTGCAGGAAAAACGAAAATAAATATTATACTGCAAATTTGCAAAAAAGCAACATATGCATTAAAATAAACTATTTCCAGCAGTGCAATATGAGTCCTAAGCATCCCAGAAAAGACACAGAAAGTCATAAAGTCAAAGATAACTTTTAAAAACACCAGTATAGGCTCACGAGGCCCTGATGGTAAAAAAAAAACTACATTTCCGCAAAAATGACGTCACTTCCGGTTTCGGGCAGGTAATGGCGGACATGCAAAAGTTCGCGCTGTCGTCTATTCCAACGTAGGAAGTGTTATGAACAGCTGATCGGATCGGCAAAGCGTGTTTCTGGAATATTATGTTTTTGTTGCTGCAAGTGCTTTTTATGCAGTTTTTGCAAAGCTATATGTGGAAGGAAACTGTGACCGAGGACAAGCTGATGGCATAAGATGTAAGTACAACTCCTCTGTTTTCATATGCAAAAAAAATTATTGCGCTAGCTTACGTGGTTGCAGAGCTACCGGGATTTAAAAATAGTTACGCAAAACAGAGCGTGCCCGCTCCGACCGGCTCTAAAGGGTTAAATAGGTGATAATTAGAATACAGTTACTTTGTTGAAATAAATGGATTACACGGCGATCTTTTCCTGTGTCATATTTTAGGCTATCCCCTCTCTAACTCTCGTGATTCCACTCACTGAAACCCAAACAAAACACACAATAAGAGGCTCTAATGTAAGCGTCTTGTTAATATTGATGATGTCAGTTACACAATGGACCCGAAGCCAGCACAACAGAGCCAGCAGTGCATGGGCAGGAATGCATTTCTTACTTGGAAATTCCAACACCACTTCATAATCATAGAAGAAAGAGATGGGTGAAATCTCACCGTGCAATGCAACTTCTGTTTGCCAGAAACCAAGCTGCTCTCAGCATCAAAAGACTCCAACCTAAAGAAACATCTGGAAGTAAGTTCTTTTTTAAAAACTAATGTCAGCCTTCTGCAACTACCTTGTTTTGGTTGTGGTAGCTACCTAAGTTATGTGCCACTTCAGTATCTTTGAAGTACTTTGCTGTGGGATTTATTACTATTACTGAAGGCTATTCACCACCGAGCTAACACTGTTAGCTGGTGTTAGTTGAGGTTAGTTCATAGACTTGATGGTTAGCATCAACAACCTGCTAGCTGCAAATAATCATGTGCAGTTCTGAAAGCAGACAAAAAGAAAACATATTACTGATACAGAAATATTTTTACGAGTCCACTGCAAAAAGTGCAGCCTTACCTAATGTCCACCTTACTGTTACTCATTTTATATTAAGATTTAAAAATCTAGTTGGTATTGGTATGGCGATTAGCAAGTAAAAGAATAAAGCAAGAAAAAAAATTATATAATAAATAAGTAAAACAACACAAATAAACACATTCCCCTCGTATTCCTCTCGAAAACAGCAGCCTAAGTGCATTTATTCAACATTAAGTGATATTATTGCTTTAGGATAGAAACGCTTTGCTAACGTCACCTCAGCCTTTAATTTCACATCATCAGCTTCTCTTTACATGTTGCTGCCTCTTGCTCACTGGCATGAAAGAAAGAAACTCAGCTTTAACTTGTCCTTTGACAGTCCTCAAGCTATAGATGTCATGGATGTTAGTTGCTATTCAGAGGATGATAGAAGATGAAAACACACAAAAAAACACCTGAGCCATAAATCACTGTTCAAACAGTTTTCTGGTTTTTCCAATGGTTTTCTTTTTTTTTTCTTTTTTGCGGGGAGGGGGGTGTTAGGGTTAGGTGCAGGGGTTAGGCTTAGAGGGTTAGCAGCCTCACTTATTGGAGCGTTCTTTTGATGAATCAACATTCAGTACGAGTTTGGAATCGACAGTAGTTTAATCATTTTTCTACTCACAGATCATCTACATTTCTACACATTTTTGCAAATGTGGCTTTGCACTTAGCAAATTTGATTCCTAATGTTTAATATTTAGGTTAATTTAGTAATTAGCATTCAGCAGGTTACTGGATGGAAATATAAGCATCACATAAATATGACTCCCCTCTTCCAGCAACGTATATCAGAATTTCAAAATCATAGAGGTCATGTCCAAAATTAAAAGGAATAATGTTGAAAAAATAAACAATTATACTACCAAAAGGAAACAAAAGAAAACAAGAAAATGGGTGATGTTCCCTTACAAAGGGATAAGTAAGCATTTTAAGGTAATAACCACCCCATTCCTAACTTTAAACAGGTCAGCAGTTATGGCAGATATTAAATGTTAACTGTGGTATAGGACTGAGGTATATAAAATCTAATATTGAAGGACAAAACATTTGGGATATTGTGTCTTAAGTTTTGCACAATGCTGAATAAAGAATGCGAGTACTTTGGGAGGAACAGAATATTACTGGGTGTAAGAAAACACACACACATACAAACAGGGTGTCTTATGTTTGTGTCTTTGTTTTGAATGTTTTGTGAAAGTGAAGTATGATTTCAGAAAATGTGAAAATAATTAAGACAAACTGTAACATTCAGGAGGCGTGCCCTGTGACCTGCACACTGACACGTGTGGACTTCCTGCGGAGTACTCCAATCCCCTCCTACTGCTGCCCTTTGACTACTGTTGTGCCTCGCCATGCGTCGGCATCAGCAAACTTCCTCTCAAAACATTTGCACAACAACATACAACAACGGCACCAAGTTTACTGGGAAAAGACGACAGCTTTTTAGCACTTTTTCCGCATCTCACACACCCCACGGTGACGGGAATAGCACCCATGGAGGGAGGAGGGGGCTGCAAAAATGTAACGACGGGTGGTGGGTGTCAAATCTGCCGAAGTGGAGTGTGTTCATTCTGACACAAGTGTATATGTGTGTATGCGTGTGAATAAGCGGTTTGTGTTCATTTTGCCACAATGGTGTGTGAATAACTGAGAGTAACCAAGTGGTGCGTGAGTGTGTTTTGAGGTGTTGCAGGAAGTCCAATCATCCTGAGGTTGCTCAGTGGAGCGAGGCAGACATCTACAACTTTGAAGGAGAGAGAGGGACAGGAAGGAGTCCCTGTCATATAAAAGCAAAGACATTTACATTTCATTTTATTTGTTCAACAACTTGTGCACCCTGTTACCTTTTGTTTTTGACAATTTCATTTTGTCGGCACCTCCTGCTGAGTATTTGTTTGGGGTTTCACACATTGATGTACATCCTTAGTCTTTTGTTTTTCCAGGATTATTGCTTGTAGAGTCGGAGGGACTTAAAAAACAAGCAACTGCTTTTTGTGATGATGCAACACGGTTGTCTTATTCATTTTGTCCATATTCTGTACATTTTTACACATCAGACTCAACTTAGTTTTGTTTGTTTCAGCCTCTTGGTATAGCTCCTCAGTTCATGGACTTCTAAACCATACTGCGGACTCTCTTTAAGCCAACTACTCAGTGGTTGCCCCCTCACGAAAAGAAAAGAAAAAATATATATATAACAAATAGGAGAGGTTTCACTGCTCACAGCCAGAGGTACATAACTGAGAATAATGTTTTCACTGACATTATAAAAATTACTTTCATGTATGCTGACCTCATAATGTAAAACTTTGTCCACGTTTAATATGAGCTTCCATTATTTTAGCAGTGAAATAAGAAAGTGCACAGTTGCAATAGTATGACAACTTTTGCCAAGTAATTGTTTGTTTTCATCTGTGCATCCCTTCCATGATAGGAAGGGTACCTTATTTTCAACTATAACTATATGCAATTTTGTGTGTTATATAATGGGATATAATTAGCTTAGCATGAGCCTTACTTGAAGAAAAAAGGTGAGTGTGAGCAATGGTGTTTACATCAGGCAGTGCCCCTGAAATAAAATTCCTAGTGTAGTTAGCAAATGTCCAATCCATGTCATGTTCCATGTTTATTTTTCTAAATTATAACAAACATTCAAAATGGTTCATTTAAAAATCGCATCACTTTTTTGGGATGTAATTGAATGCAAAGCTAGTTCCAAAGAAAGTGCACCAACTAAACCAGAATTCTCCCATAACAGGCTTTATTTGGTCCTCTGTGCGGAATCAGGGAAATTCCCACCCCCTGCTGCTCTTCTTGTCCTCTTTCCAGCCTTTTGTTCAGTTTGTTTGATGCACTATAAAAACACCTTCAGAAACACATTTCGCTCAAACATGCACGTCTCTCTGGTTTTTCATTCAATAAGGTAAGACCCCCTTGTGTCACATTCAGCTCCACACTAAATGAAACTTGCAGCGGGATTCTTGTATCACTCCATGTGGTCCAGTTTCACCCTGGTGGCTCTAAGTTGTGACTCTCAGCCGACATGTTTTCACACCGTGGGCCTCAGCTGCTGATTTCAGGTCCTGTCAACTTTTTGGGCCCCCAGATGGACCGAGAGAACTCAAACAAACATATCTGCTCCGAGTTGTTAATGTCACAGTGTGCTTCACACATTATATGATAGTGACTATGGAGGAGACAGTTCAGTGTCCAGAGCTGCTACAGTGTTGATCTCACTTTACTATGGAAACAGTGGACAAATCTGAGATACTAGTGTAACTGATTTGTTGGTTGATTGGTTTTAATTGACTGACTGAGTTTTTCTTTAGCAGTTTTGTATATGAAACTGATTTATAAGCTGTTGAGGAAATGGCAAACAAATTATTAGCATATAAAGGTAACTGGAAGTAGATAGCTTTGCTGATGGGGAAGACACATTCTGTTGTGGGCATGCATGTATTAAGCTATTTTTATAACACACGCAAAAAGTGAGTGGGTCACTGAAGGCAAGTATTCAGGAAGAGCTGTCAGGCTTGGAGTGGGAGGATTTCCTAAAAGCAGACTGTCGAGCTGCTGACTCACCTCGTATTATGATTCAGTTAGAAAGATTCTTTCATTTGTCTCTAACTCAGAAAACAAATGTGTTGTCGAGTTCAGGGAATAAATCTATGGCTTTACAGTTAAAGACAGTTGGTAGGGCTTAGGAGATGGAAATTATGGAAGAAATTTGAATCATATGGTTTATTTTCTGTGAATATTTAATTTCGAGTTGACCCTTGGTAAAATGCAAAATGTATATTTGTGCTGCTGGACATAAATGAACTGCCTCAAGAGAGAGCTGGATGGTCCAAGACAGAACCTCACATTATTAATGAACCTATTTCACATCATTCATGGACAGAGGTTACCCGCTCTGTCCATGAGTCTTCTCCTCATTACCCTTTGAGGAGTTGGTAGATCAGTAGCATACTATAAAACATTAAGAAATAACTTTATATTAACAGAAAATCACCATAGAAATGTTCAAAAAGGCCATAAAGACACAATGTTTCTAACTTTTATATAAGTAGTCTACATTTTTGAATGCACAACTTGTAATTAGCTATTTTCATATTGTAATCAGCTTATTGCATATACCTTTTATTTATATACTGACCAAAATATAGAAAATGATCCAATCGTTGTCTGAAATACAGAATATTACCTTTAAAGGTAAAACTCTGGGAGTGGGGGCAGACAGAAAGGCAAGCACACAGCACACAGAGAGGAATTTTAATGAAACGAACACAGAGAAGGGAAGCTACAGTTACACCATTTCTACCACCTTATAACAAATGTGAGAGACAAGCAATTTCAGCAGCCAACTTAAATAGAACATGGAAAATAGGAAATCCAGGGGTCAAACAAAAAATTATATTAATATTTTTAAACTAATCACAGTTTATTTGGGGGAGATTTTAAACCAAAATGAATTCTTAAAAGTGAGTCAATGCTTTTTCTTATATTCTGTCAAATATAAATACATTGGTTAACGCTCATAATTAATAAGGCTGAAGTTTAAAATAATGAAATCAATGTGGATATAAGTACACCCTGAAGCCACACTGCTTCACAAACAAGGGTAACCACTGCAAACAAAGTATCCATATTTCACTGATAAAAGCTACTTTAGGCTTTCCCCTATTTATAAAGTGTCACCTGATATGTAAAGAGGAAAATTGCTCCAGGATGTTTAAAAGTCTGGGATTTTTTGGCATCAGAATTATTGTCTAAAGGCAAAGAAAGATGCCCAACGGATTTACTTTACCAAATCGACCAACCCAGCCTTGCCGTGATGGTCTATTTGATTCGCCTTTTATTGTTTATTTTATTTTAACCTGCTAAATACGGGACAGACTTGACTGGGGAAAAGAAATGGGGAAAGAAAAACAGCGGGGAAGAGGAATGGTGATCAAGAACAAAAACCAACAAAATAAACAGACAAAAAAATACATATATCAATCACCTGGATCACCTATTGAGAAAGAAAAAAGAGAAAAAAAAAAACAAATGATCTCAGTTCCTTTGATCTCAGCTGTCAAGCAAGTCAGTGTCAAGTCAGGTTAAATTCTAATTACGTAAGTTAGGCATAGTCTCTTCCTCTAGTACAGTGAAAACTCAGAGCAGCTCCTCGGGTAACGAGGTGACCAGGCTCCTGGGGTGGTTAGCCACCTGCTTCGTCATTGAGAATCGCAAAGCAATTTAGATAAAAAACTGAGCTTCAATGGAAATGCCACGACAAAGGAAGGCGCCTTTAAATCTGGTCACCTCCTTACTGTGAGGAGCTGCTCTGAGTTTTCATTGTGCTGGACAAGGAGACCATCCCTGCTTTGTTCATTTCAGCTGAGTTTAACCCAGGAGCACTTTGGAACTAAACCAGACTGAACACTGACTTGTTTGACTAAAGCCAGCTATAATAAGTCGTTATAAAACCTCCACTAACACACTCACAAAAAAATAGGTATAAATGTGCATCTAAAGACATTGTTGAACCATTAACAGCTCATAAATAAAGTTTTTTGCAATTTGTATAATATTTTATTAAGAAATTGCTAAAGTATAAAAATACTGACATTAAAATGTAATATAAAAAGCAACACCAAACTATGTTTATATCCATTTATATCCATGTTTATAACTGACATACTGAGAAGGAGTCATGCTTTATAAATGATGAAGTATTACTAATACCTTATTAATGATTGTAGTTATCATAAAATGTTACCAACTTCTCCCATCGTGAAATTTTCTGCCAAAGCATCATCTGCTACGAGTCATCAACATTGTCCTGCTTTAGCAAATGTTTCTAAAAATACAGATTCTTGCAAACTGTGCATTTTCAGCCTGGATGGATCCACGGGGAGATGAACTCTGGCACAGTGAATCGCTTGCAAGTAAACGCAGAGTGGAAAACAACATGCCAGAGCTGAGTATGATTTTAGAGATTTGTATTTATGACTGTTAAAGATGAAATGTTGTTGGATGTCACAAGCATTCTTAGCAGAACTTGTGATACAATCATAGCTGGACAGCACGTCCTCTCTGCCAGACTGAAAATGTAATCTAATCAGTCCCTCTTAGTTCATTTGTCCTTCATAAGGGACACAGTGTACCTGGATCCATTTACTTTTAAAAATGATTTATAACAAATACCCAATTCTGAAACAAACTGTTTGCTTCTGCGAATTTGAATATGCTGTGTGAGTGTCATTGTTCTTTACTGTGCACAGAGCAAAGTTTGGCTGAAATTCCAAAACTGTCTGGGAAGTTGCTCCTGTATGGGCACGTTTCTCAGTGAGCCTGAGCCCTTGTCATGCCAGCGTCACCAAAACATTGACCTGTTCGGGGATGTTCTTGGAAACTCAGAGTGTGTTGGAGTTTCCCACAAACTCCAACACCCCCTTTCTCTAAGAACTTACTTAATACTTTCCTGTTTTTATAGGCTCCGACACTCGTTTTTAGTGCTACGGGATGCAATATGATACCTATTTTTTAAATTGTGGTCCTTTTTAGGACAAACAATGATTGTAAAATTTACTTTGTGATTGAGAAAAAATCAGTAACTGTGCTGTGACTTTCAGTTTAGATCCAAGCTTGTCTTTTTACATCATTTAAAAACCTTTAAATGGTTTTCATGGCAGAGATGAAAACGCACAGGTTACATCACTGTGTCTTTCTCCATCTTTTGGTATTGCTTACAGTGAGTGTATTTTTTCTCTTAACCCCTTACATACATTTAGACTTCTGGTTGTAGCTGTCATACTCAACTGCTGCCAATTATCAATTCAGGCCTACTGAATTCATAAATGACACTTGCCTCAGTTTTGTTTGACTTATTTTGTCTCCTATTGTTGTTTTCCTTGTGTTGTCATGTTCCTAGTGGTTGCTGTTTTCTTTCTGCCTGCCTCTAAGCCTGAATTTAGCATAGCACGACTTTTCCTGCCTCCCGGCTGTGCATGCATTAGACCATACTTTCAGCTCTCAAAACATGACAGTTTTTAGCTTGATTTTATAATTGGGTTATAAACACTGTTAGAGACTGCAAACATGCTCAGTAAAAATATTGGGTGTGTAACAGACTCTTATTACAGCACACGTTCTGACACGTCAGAGCAGAAAAAGGATAATCAACAAAATGAAACTAAAATTATGCAATTTAAGACTGCTGGCTACTTGTGGTTCCAAAGGCATTTAAAAATAGAATGGGAGGCAGGGCCTTCAGGCTAAAGGTTATTCAGCAAGAAACACACCCTTCCTGATTTTGTTTGTTTTTTGCATATTTGTCACATTTAAATCACCAGAAATTGCATATCAGACAAAGATAATCTGAATAAATACAAAATAAAGGGAATAATTTACAAAGGGAAAGGCTGTACAAACCATCCTGTCCCCATCTGAAAAAGTAATGGTAATGGACTGATTCTTAAATAGCGCTTTTCTACTCTCCCGGAGTACTCAACGCGCTCTATATAACATGCCAAATTCACCCAGTCTAACTTTCTTAGTGCTTCCTAACTACCATTCATACTTCGATGAATGCATCGGAGAGCAATTTGGGGTTAGTATCTTCCCCAAGGATACTTGGCATGCAGAGGAGCCAGGGATCGAACCACTAACCTTCTAATCCGTAGATGACCTGCTCTACCTTCTAAACTACAGCCACCTCAATTGCCCACTCTTTCTAAATAATGAATTAACTCTGATTAACCTTTGTTTTTATTTTAAAGTTGAGTTAATTTTAATTGCCACAGCAAGGCCTCATTACTCCCAGAACTGTTGAAGACATCGCTTAAATAAAGCGTGTCTGGAAAAATTCTGGAAAGGGTTAATCAAAGTATTTCAAAGGCTAAAACCTGGAACAGAAGTGAACCTTTCCAGGAACCTACCAAATTAGTTCAGTTCAGGAGGTCGCAAAAAACCCTTGTAGATGACTCTAAAGAGCTGCAGGCCTCACGTTCCACAGTCAAGCTCAGAGTTTATGATTCAAGAATAAGAAAGTGACTGTGCAAACATGCGATCCATAGGAATCTATGGATGCCTGGATATAAAGTTCCAAACACTTCTAACCAAAAAGAACACAAAGGCTCTTGACATCTTGATGATCCCCAAGGAAGGTTTTCACAAAGGCCAAGATAGAATTGAAAAGCTTTTTTCCCCTTTAATAAATGAAATGATAATTTAAAGAACTACATTTCGCATTTACATGAATATCTTGTCTAATGTGAACATTTGTTTGATGATCTGAAAACATGTAAATGTGACAAATATCCAAATAAATAAATCAGGAAGGGGGCAAATACTTTTCAAAATCACTTTGACTGCATTGGCACAGGGTCATAAAACTAACACCAATCCAAATTTTACAATCAGTTTTAGGAAATCCTTCTGACATCTCTTGTCTGATTATATTATTACAATTAAAATGATATTTTATAATAATAAGCTAATGTTCAGTGCTACATCACGTCTGACACTGTGGTCAGCAGCACAGGAGCACCACAGGGAACTGTGCTGTCCCCTCTTCTCTTCACCCTGTACACCTCTGACTTCTGCTACAACTCTGAATTATGCCA
>NW_024582646.1:605021-628438 GCF_018398535.1 Haplochromis burtoni | reverse complement strand
TCGAATTTCCCAGAGGAACCCACCCGAGGGATTAATAAAGTTCTATCTTATCTTATCTACTGCACAGACCCTAATGGCTCTACAGGCTCACTACATAAAGAGGGAATTTTCATTTACCTTTATTTCTTACAGAAAGGCTTACGGTGTGTAATTATGTGCTTCCTGATAATTTAGAGGATGTTATCCATAACCAAACCAAAAGTAAAGGAAACATATGTCAGCAAAACCTGGAAAAAAATACACAAAAAATACAGGGAAGTCCTGACGTTTTTGTAAGAGTAACAGTAATCCAATCATATGTGTTCACACATCTACAGTATGGATTCATTACATGTAACATTAATTACATTGGAGTTGCTAAAAATAAAATGTTGTACTTTTAACAACAATATGACATCAGAAGGGCTCAAATATAGGGCTCAGAAAAAACAGCAGTACCTGCCTAAAGATACACGAACAGCATGTTAACATGGATTTATTGTCTTTCCAGTTTCATATATATATGTTTTGTATATGTTTTTGTTAAAATGTCTGCATCTAACACATAAATGTACTGAATTTCACACTTTGCTGATAAAGTGCATGGAAAGAGAGGCAGAACCTTCACAGATGAAGATGAATAGGTAGATTTATTATTGTTGTTCAGGGGATTCAGAATCATTGAGCAGGGTTGGAAAACTTGAAATCACACCACATAATCTCCTATAGCCAAATTTCTTGCATGAATGTGGTCTCGCTATTTTATTTAATTACATTTCTGTATCCACTGAATCTTTTACAAGTTAATATTAATTATATTTAGTTGCTTTGACCCTGTTGGTTGTTTGCTACGACTCTTCCTCTCTCTGGAGTCACACATTTGCACTTCCCTTTTTGGCACAATGCCTCTTATGCAAAGCTCAACTTTAAAACTCTAGCCTTAACCTACACCTGATCCTTAGACTCAATTTGAACTCTCACCCAGCTTTTTGAACCTCTGTCCGCAAGCGAGGACCGGGATGTTCTCGTTTTCCAAAAATATCCTCCGCCTCATGCTCAGAAACTCAAATCGGTCCTCACAAAGATGGACACACAAGTACACACACATACCATATGCCACAATTCTGGCATCATCCTTGGTAATAAACGGGACTAAATGGAGGCAAGGTTGAAGCGTAGGAGGGCTGGCTGAAGTGTGTCTTTGTGTATATATATGTGCATGTCTCCTAGCAACCAGTACCCTTCACTCTCAGTCTGCAGTGAGCCGACAGAACATTATCAAGCTGCAGATGCAACAGGTGCACTGTAAAACATGCTGCTGGAATGAGGTAGAGAAGACTTTATTTATTGTCATGATTAATTTCAAGTTAAAACAAATAGATCCTTTAGTTTTAAAATTATAATGAGCATATCTGCCTATTTTCTTTGAACCAGTCAGTCTCTGTCATCTATTTTCAAAATGTCACAAAAGATCCTACTGGATCAATTACTGAATGTCATTCGGTAATTGAGCTGTTAAGAGCATCATTACCTGGATTTGCTACAAATTCAAGTAAAATTCCCAACGATATCTGGCAACGTTAAGGTGTCATGCTGCATCACATCCTCTGCCCACCAGTCCAACACAGTGCTTTACTGTAAAGTGACCCCAGTCCAACAAGCTCACCTGTTTGTTCTGCACTAATATGTTGAGAGCTTGAATAACACAAAGTTAGTATACTTAACTTTGTTTTGCAGTGAGCAGTACTGAGCTGAACACTTCACTTCTCTTCTGTAATGCTAGCTAGATGCTGAAGCACCGCAACCACAGCCTATGGACATCTTCATCAAAAATACTGTTCCAGCTCATTCCAGCCCAGTTAAACCTCTGAGCATAGAGCTATGAATGATGTATAAATTATATGGTTTTGTCTCTTTCATCACATGTGATAAGCCACCATGATGGATATGCCATCCCACCATTTAGGCTCAGTTTGATGTTCAAAGACATGAAGCGCTCTGAAATCGTCCTTCAAATGTGTTAAACCTGAAATAAAGAGCCTGTTTGGGAAATGTAAGGAGTTGAAAGTACTGATATTTAAAAATAAAGATAAATACTGGAGTAAAGTGCAGATATCTGAAAATATTATTTCAGTACAGTACTAAAGTATTTGTACTTCCTTAATTCCCACCTCTGTATTCCAGCTTGTGCATATTTAGTAGACCAGCTACTACTCACCACCTGATCCTGTTGTAATTTACCTCGAACTGTAATGTTTGTTTAACCCCGAACAAGTGATTTTGATGCCTAAGTAAGACTCACACACTACTCTACAACTCCGACCTCTCTGTCATGGTTGAGGTAAGTAACTCCACAGTAGGACATTTACAATATTATTCATAGTCTAACAAGCATAGACACTACTGTGGTTCTGTCCCCAGTCTGTTCTCAGACCCATAGTTTATTCAACTACTGGAAGTCCTACTTTCTATAGTTCATAAAATAAAAACAGGGGGAAAAGGTGACTAAAATGATCAAATTCATTTTTCACCTCATTTTCTTAGGTTCTGTTAACATTTTTCAAATTCCTATTAAATACCATGTTTTTATGTTAATATTTTAGGTTTTTAAGCAGGAGGGTATCTCGCATTTTTATTAAATAGAGAAGTAAGAGTCTGTCAAAATTCAATAAAAAAAAAATTATTTAGTCAGTCCATCCATCCATTCTCCCATTCTCTTCCACTTATCCTTTTTTTTCGGGGGGGGGGGCGGCGGGGGGTGGCGAGAGAAGGCGAGAGAAGGGTACACCCTGGACAGGTCGCCAGTCTGTCACAGGGCTTTTAGTCATTTAAATTCAGTCTTATTTATATAGTATGAAATCACACTAACCATCACACTTTATATTGTAAGGTAAAGACCCCACGATAATACAAAGAAAATGAATGCATCCTTACTTTGTTCTTCACCAAGTCTATTTTTTAATTGTATTCTATTTATTCCCTTCTGTCTGCGGAGACTGCAATCCATTAGATTTAGGTGGACAAAATTTAATTGTTTCCAGTGGCAATAATCTCTGTCTTAAAGAAAAATCACAGACAAAATTATGTTACATGAAAACAGATTAACTTTATTACAAATTCCATTTCTGGTACAGTCTATGCTTTTCTGCACTGCAAACCAAAAAAGAGGCTGCATACAACAAGAAAGCAAAATTACCTTTAAAAAAAAGAATCTGCTCCTGAGTTAACTGCTTGACCCACGTTTGAAACCACATTAAACATCCTACATAATTAATCTAATCGTCAAAAGCCATCTCAACATTACTGGGAATTAATGGGTCTACGGCAAAATGGCAAGCCCAGACAGTAACCTGACTGCCCGACACTTACCCGAATCAAACCAAAGTGGGGAGAGTTTCAACCTGTGTTTTGCCTCCTCTGCACTTTACTAAAGTCACCCTAAACCCCCACCCCATATATCCATATTAGGGTAACAAATGCCATGTCAGCAAAAGACAAACTCAAGAGGTAATATTTCACTAGTTTTAGATTAGTATATCTAAAAATCAATTTCTCAACCATAACTGCATATATTGTTAAGAAATTAGTAGTTGAATACAGTAATAATTACTGGGACAGTAGATGAAGAGAGGATAGACGGAGTAGAGACAGAATTTGGGATTTTGAAAATCTGCAAATATCTGGATTTACATATGTGAACAGAACGCACAGTGTCATCAGCTTCTGAAGTCTAAACCTCTCCATTCATCCATCATTCATCGACCATCCCTCAGTCCAGGACATTTCCCTCTCTCCTCTCCTTTCCTTTACTCCCCTCCTCCTCCTCTCCAGCCACTGTTGACGTCCATGGCTCTGTCACCCGCATCACCGGTTTCCACGCTGCTCTCTGGTCCAGTCATGTAGTCATTATGGCTCTTCTAATTGCCTCTGTGTTCACACCCGCGCTGTTTGTCTTCTCGCGGCTCCCTTTCTTTTTTCAGTTAGTTTTATTTTAGTTAATCAGTCGTCTTTTTTGTCGGAAACTCTTTTTATCCTCTTGCACTTTTCTGACGCTTTGGGGAGTTCCGTGCGTCCGAGCCTCTCGCACCTCTCCACGGTGTAAATCCCTGCTCTGGCTGCTCCACCTGGACGTGTCGCTAATTTCCCTATTCATTCACCCGTGCGGTCGTTTCACGTCGTCGTGACTCCTAATTGTTTCTTGGCAGAGTTAGAAACCGGTGGTGAAAAGGCTCATATGAGTGCGCCTCCGCTGATCCGTGCGCCCAGCCCTCTCCCGTTCTCAGGGGGCACAAACAACACCAACACCGGCGCCGGGGGAGGGGGTGGTGGTGGTGTAGGAGGAGGAGGAGGAGGAGGTGGTGGTGTGATCTCCTTCCACATCCAGATCGGTCTGAGCCGGGAGCCCGTGCTGCTGGATGCCGCGGAGTTCAGCCTCAGTCAGGTCCGGGAGGTGGCGTGCTCCATCGTGGACCAAAAGGTAACTAAAGAGTTTAAACCAAGTTCTAAAATCAAGTTCTAAAATCCTCTAAGTCCTGACAGAGTAATCATAATGTAAAGAAGTTACATTGGCGACATAAATCTTTCACGGGTTTAAAACTCATTAAATATAGACCATAAACACAGATATTTTCATTTCACGCTTTTCGTCTCTCTGATCTACTTTAAACTTGCCAAGTGTTTTGTTGAGGACCAAAGGAAGTGCAATAAGGAGTTTGGATTTTTCAGTGGGTTTCTTATTTGGGGGTTTCGTGACCTCACAGATGATGTCACAGTCCTCTCTGACCCAGTATATATTTTAGTTTTTTTTAAAAAGGGAAGTGGACACTGCACTACAGTATTTAAAACGAATATGATCTACAGATCATAATTTTTTTCTTGAATTTTTAAACACTTTCTGGTTTGGTTTTCTTCCCT
Source organism: Haplochromis burtoni (assembly GCF_018398535.1). Classification (NCBI taxonomy): domain Eukaryota; kingdom Metazoa; phylum Chordata; class Actinopteri; order Cichliformes; family Cichlidae; genus Haplochromis; species Haplochromis burtoni. The sequence continues at coordinate 623,545 of NW_024582646.1, read as the reverse complement.
CAATAAAACAAACAAACAAAAACATTTGAAGGTTAATGTTGTAGGTTATTGTTTGTTTTAGTTTATTTTTTAATTGGGGGTGTCAGACATATATTAATCAAATTGACCCGCAACTGGGTACAAACCAGCCACTGGATTACTTTGCAAATTAGGAAGTCATCAATAATGAGTAGTCAGCCATCAATAGTGGGAAGACATCCATTTCTTAAATAAAATGCATTGCTATTCTTGGCACAGTGGTGCCAGCTTTCAGAACTACAGGTCAGACTCAAAAGAGAGATTTATCTCACATGTGTCAGATTTAAAAGGATTATTGAACAAGTTGTTGGATAGTTCTGGGAACTGGAGAGTAGTTCAGAAAGGGATACTGGTTATCAGAAAACAAGTGGATAATCTGTACAAGAGGAAAGAGAGTGTTATTTCTGGCCAATCTTAATATCAGAAGAATCTTGTGAAGCAATGGAATTGCCTTACTTGTGGATTATCCAGACATGAATCATAGAGAAGGTTATACATTACAGGCAAGTATCCAGCAAGAAGAGACAAGTGGTGGTGGAGAGTGGGAAGGCAGGTCAGTGGGGTTGGAGGCTTGAGTGGAACTCACTGGGAATACAGGTAAGTCAGAAATCACATCCACAGAGTGAGACTGTGGGTGGTGTAACAATCTGTTGTCCTTCCTGGATGATAAGGAAATTCAGAACAGGTGTAGAAGGCAGAGAGAGTCATGCCCAAGGGTAGACCAAGGGAAACATTTACTCATCAATCCTGTATCAGGAAAAAGGATTAAAAAGTGAGTGAGATGAGCAGGGAAGGGCATTAATAAGAATTTACCAATTCCGATTCCGTTACGGATATCACTTATTGATTTAATTCTTTTACTGATTCTCATTAGGTTCTCTTTGGCTTTTAGACTCACCACCATCGCTAAGCAGCATCTCAAAGGCATTACAGTCATGCAGATTAATTGCGTGCTGTGTAGTCAAATGTTTGTGCATGTTGGAGGTATTTCTCATCTTTGTTGTGATCAGTGTTGGGCTCATCATTCAACAAAGTAATGTGTTGCACATTACACAGACAGAGCATTCACATTCCCAACGCGTAACATACCGACGATTTGTCGCGGCCCAAGGCGTGTCATAGTAACGCGAAAGCTACCCCTCCGTGTCCTTATTAAACGCTCCAGATTCCTAATTGAAGTGAATAGAAAGCTGCTTCGTGGCTTTCTATTTGCTTCCTTTTTATTCTCTTGCCAGCTTTCTATTGCAACCCTAACCATAATCTTAAATTTATAGATTTATTCCAACCTGCTCTCATGCCTCAGAACGCGCAACATGTTGATGATTTGTCACATAGTGTCTGTATGTTATGTGTTGGGATGAAAACGTGTTGACACAGAACAGTTTTCTTAAAAGTAATTCAAAATATTAATTAATTCCAGGGGAAAGTTGTTACACTACTGGTTACATTGAAATGAACTAAAACACATTGTCTCATAATTACAATTAAACACAGTCTACAGTACCACATATCAGCACAAATCTCTATCCTAACAAGGACACACATACATGATTTTTCTCTTAGTATTTAGGTATGAAAACAAAACCAACAGAACAAAGCAAACATGAAAACCAGCACAAAGATACTTTAAAACAATCGCCATGGTGATTCTATATTAGAAACAAGAACAGGTAGAAATGGAGGCAGCAGTCTGACTGCTCATCACTTCTTGTTCTTTCTTTTTTTCCTGTAGAAGTTCAGGGTCTGGCTGCTGAGTTGGCTTTCACTCAGCTTCAACATCGCTCTTGGCTAGTTTAACAATACAGTAGCACGTTGTTTATGCTTGCAAAGAGCCAAAGTTATGTTAGCAGCATAATGCAATTGTTTCCGTCCTGGATGTAAAAATAAAAGTAATGTTCATATGCAGGTGTTTCACCTCACTGTTTTTGCACTTTTTGTAAAATAACTTTTTGAAACTGAGAACTCAGTTTTACCCTTTTAAAATACCTTCAAAACTTATAGATGATGGTGCAACTGTGAAGGGCTTGAGAGAGTCAGAAAAAAAATACTATGTCATCATAAAAAAACTTACTCTGTACCAGTTATTCAGCAGCATAGACCAGAACCTTAAATCTGAGCCACAACCCTTACCTAATGAGACTGAATCAAGCAAATACCAAAAGACTGAATATTGAAAAGGCAATCTCTAAATGACGAAATGGGGATTTTAATTTGAGAATAGAAGCTGGAATTCTTGAACTGAGGATCAATGAGAAGAAATCATCCAAGAGGTGACACACAGCTGGAAGCTTAACTTTATTCAACACAATCCATCAGAGAGTTTCAAAGACTAGGTTGAAAATGACGTCTTTTACACCTGAACATTAAAATAACAGCAAAGTAACATTTTGAATTCCAGAAGGATGCCACTGAGCCCAAGGAGCAAAACTGGCTGAGAGGAAGAGATCAAAGGTGAGTGTATGCAGTTTGTGTTCTCCATCACTTGAAGGTGAAAGTCGACGGCATTTAGAAAAGGCATAACTGCGTCACATCCGTGTTGCTGGTAGATGGCCAAGGATCCGAGCTTCACGGAATTTTATGCTTTTCCTGTGGAAGGGGAGGTGATGCAGCAGACTTCCTGGTTCTATTTTGCTTGCACGTAATTGTTTTAGAAGGAGCAGAAACAGCAGGAATGGGGGTTTGTTGAGGAGGTGGACTGACTTGCAGTCCAGACTGAGTCATGTCTAATGCAGCAGCAAGCTCTCATATTTTCTCATGCACTATGATCGGGCAAGAAGATGCAGAGAAGAGTACTTCTGATGGGACACAATACAGGAGCTCCCTCTACTAGAATTTCACACAGATGAGGATTCAAATGGCTCTGGCTGATCTTGATCAGGAATAGGTTCGAGGATGTCACTAAGAGGGGGACACATGATTAAAAATGTGATAGCATGACAAAAGAAACATCATAAACACCACTGCATGTATGAAAGGCAGAATGACAGAAGTGGTTTGTGATTTAAACCACACAGAAGTGAGTCTGATTGGCTCAGTCGAGGAAGAAGATGATTGGACTGGAACAACGATGCCAGTGTTGAGTTTGACAGTGTGGGAGAGCGGTAGTGATGTAAAGAAGCTGAACACCTAGGGAAGTGGGCAGATGATTGCAGAGCTTAATACTGAACTAACACATAGGCTTAGAATAGTAGAAAGGGGAATACTGTTGCTATGTCACTTTCCACACCTTTACAAATCAGTTTTTATACACTATACAGGTTTGTTTCCAGTACAGCAACTTTACCTCAGGAATGCTGACTAGTTGTGACCAAGCTTATATTAAGCTTTGTTATATACGTCAACAATAATAAGGATGGTGGTTTCCATTTGATTCTTTCACCAGCAGATGAAACAAAATTTGGCACAAAAGAATTTAGTATATCACCGAGGGTAATTTGTTTAAGTTAATTGCTGTTAAAAAAAGATTTATTGTTGACAAACAGTTTCATGAATTGTTTGTTTTAAAATAACTGTATTTACAATGTATCAGATGCTCAAATAAGGCATTCGAATGTATCCATCCTCGCAAACATGGCTGCATTTTTAGACTTTTGATACAGTGTTTTTTATTTGTTACATGCAGCAGGAGATTTGAGGTGCAGCAGCAAGCCTTTGCTGCTGAACAGACTAACACATGAACACACAACATTTCTCTGATGGCATGCAGTGTGTTTAGCAGTTTTTCGCTCTATGTGTAAAGCCTACAGTATGTGAGTCTGGAAAGGAGTGTTAGTCAGTTGGTGACTCACTCTGAGGCTTGTTTCTCATTGGAAACATGATTAATTCTGCCTTTGTTCACTCGCTCTGCAGGGGTTTTTCTGTTTTTCTGGCTTTTGCTTTATGAACTGAATTGAACTGCAAAGCTGTTACCGAGCACTCATAATTAAACCACGCTGACACACACACAGACAGTGTCGATGTCCTTATGAATGTGATAGATGTCCTATTTCTCACATAGGCAAGCAGAGAGAAATCTCAGAGGAGTTTATGAATGCAGGCGTGTTTTTATTCTCTTATTTCCACAAATAACAATAATGTTGTTGCAAATTACTTTTTCTCTTTCTCCAACACCTAATCAAACCAACGTTCACTCCAAAAGCCACAATGTAAAACATCAAGCCCTTCAGTATCAGTATAATTGCAATTAATGTCTATTATTTTATCTTAATTTTCATTTTATAAATGGGACTGGGTAATATATACCAGTGGCCCCTTAGCTGTTGTGCGTGTAGTGCATTCCAAAGTGTCGTGTATTGTAATCACATCACATTTTTTCAGTAATGCAGCACGAAGTTAAGTAATTACATTACAGTTAATTGTAACTGTTGACAAAAAAATTGTAACTGTTGACAGAAAGTTACAAAGTTTTTTCTTCCTGTGCACTGGGTTGTATGAGCTGAGCTACAGTTTTTGGGGAGTAGAGATACAGACAGTACTTTTATTTTTATTGCTCAAAAGAACAAGAATGCAATGGTAAAGTGCAAACTGCCTCTAGGACAAAAACAATTGCATTGTGTTCCTAACACAATTCTTTGCAAACATCTGCGCAGATAGCATGCTAACAAAAAGCTAGTGAAAAACCTACAGGGATGTTATAGCTGAATGTATGCTGGCCCCAGCACAGCAGCCAGGAACTAAGGCAAATTCGAGTAATAAACACAGTGATGAGGCTTGCAGTCAGGCTTGCAGCATTGTAGCCTCCATTTCTACCAGTAGAATCACTGTGGGATGATTTTTAACTGTGCATTTTGTTGTCAGTTTTGTGTTCATAGATAACAAAAACTAAAAGAGAGATCATAAATATGTCCTCATTATTAATTATGTGACAATGGGTTGCAGGTCATTTTTTGGAGTACTGTGGAAGTAATGTAACAGTAATAGACTTACTTTCACCAGTGAGACCCCAACACTCTGATCATTAGTAATAAACGTCCATAATATGAGAGTAATATGCCATGCACAATGACATTCTGTTGTGATAAAAATATGACTTGTGATAGAGGAACCAGTTGAATTTTGTGTTTTATTTCTATAGTGCATTTCATCATTTCAGCAGCAGAGTCACTTTATCAATTCAGTATTTACCAGGAATAATGTTAAAGTGGGAATACAATAATGGTCTTTTTATGTCTTAGGTTGATGTTAGAGTAAATAATATTTGTGGTGACTCAGGTCAAACGATTGCTTTTCTCTATTTTCAAGCTTGTTGAATGCGTGTTTTTAAGCACTCAGTTTATTTCAACTGACTAACAAAATGTTTAAGATGCTTAAGATGTGTAAGAAAAGTTAGGTTGCATTTTGCCATAGTTTTGGAGTGTAGTAGATGTTACCTTCCAGGTGTCTTAGAATGTACTTATGCCTTACAATTACATTACATTATATGTTCTGGCTATGTTAAATAGTAAAAATTCCGTAATAATTGACAGTGAAGATCTGATTTCTCTGCCAGCGCTTATTCAGATAAGTTCAGAAAGGGAAAGAGAATGTTGCTAGAACTACGATCGGGTTAGAAGACCCAAATGCCATGTTGCAATACTATACTGCTATGGTAGCCAACGTTTCAAATGCAGATTTGACAGGTTTGTGAGTGAACACTTTATCCAAAACCTAGTGACGGTTTACCCATCTCTGCCAGTGGGTGGCTGTAACTCAGGAGGTAGAGCAGGTCACCTACTGATCGGAAGGTTAGTGGTTTGATCCCTGGCTCCTCCAGTCTGCATGTGTATGAATGTAGTTAGGAAGCACTCAGTTTAGAGAGATTGGGTGAATGTGGCATGTTGTATAGAGCACGTTGAGTAATCCAAGAGAGCAGAAAAGCGCTATAAAAGAATCAGTCCATTCACTGTCTGAACAGTGTTTTGTCATGTTACTTTTGCACTGTTATGTTCCGGCACATTGTTATTACATGGCTTGATTAAGGTACACATTAGGCTGACATCTGGGCCAGCACAGGGCCAGCAGTGTGTCTGCAACTGGCCCGTGGCTGCACACAACTTACACATGGCCCACATACCGCAAAGAATGAGGGCCCTTTGGTGGCCCAAATCAGGTTTGCCAGAGGTAGTCCACACATGGGCCGGCACAGGACCACCAGTGTGTCTGCAACTGGCCTTGTGCTGGCCCATGTGTAGGCCACCTCTGGTAAACCAGATCTGGGCCACCAAAGGGCCCTCATTCTTTGCGGTATGTGGGCCATGTGTAAGCACATTGTGTGGGCCAGATCTGGGCCATGCCAATTTTGCTATGTGAGATTTTATACAGCATCCTAACTGGTTTGGATTTGGAGTTATAGCTATAGTGATCAAAGCTGCCAGCATTTTATTTCTTGGCTGAAAAGTGTGTAATTAACAAAAAGAAGTGGATTCGTTTTTTGTCACTTCTGCATCGGCTTTAATGTTCTGTCCCGGTTGTTGCTGCTTGGTTTGATTATATAAATCACCAAAACTAAACTAGCAACTACATTTTGCTCTATTCAGCGAGTAAGAAGAATGCTATTCTACATGTTCTAGACTCTGAAGGTTGATCAGAGCTACATTAATATATTTTTTTCACATTCCTTGATACAAACACCCTTCATTTTACATGATACAAGTAAAAACACGCAATATATACAGCTCATCATTCTGGCATTGAACATGTAGATGAAAAATATGTTTTATTTGAACACATCTGTCCCAAATGTCTCACCAAGATATATAAATAATAATATAATAGATAATAATAATAATAGTATAAGGCATTTCTTTTAGTCATATGGGACATTCTTACCTTCTCAGCTTTATTATGTTATCATAATTTCTTCTTTTTTCACAATAATTGTCAAACTACTCCAAAATGGTATTTCAGTCTTTTCATCAGCTTTGGATTCCAGTAGGGATGCAGCTATGGATTTGCACATTTCTTTTTAGTCACATTTGACAATTGTAACAATGCCATGCTTTTATGTGTATCAGCTATACTGTATAGTCTCAACTATACAAAATCTGTGTAGTTTGTGGCTTTTTGTTTCTGGCAAATTTCTTCACTGTCCAAAGCACTGTTAGCAAAAGGGGGATTAACCGGTAGTTGACTTCCACTAGATAAAAGCCAGATTCAAAGACAATCTGTCCCCTGCAAAAATGTGGCATATCATCCCAATATATTGGAAGGTACCAAATGAAATGTGACACCTGAGCGTGACGGCTAAGATGAAACATTCCTAAATTGGAAAGTCTGTTGATGACATAACCCACATAGCAAAATTGGTATGGTCCGGATCTGGCACACAATGTGCTTACACATGGCCCACATACCACAAAGAATGAGGGCCCTTTGGGGGCCCAGATCTGGTTTGCGAAAGGTGGGCCACACAAGGCCAGTTGCAGACACATTGCTGGCCCTGTGCTGGCCCAGAGCAGTTTCAGCTCTGGCCCCAAATGTCAGCCTAATGTGTACATTAATTAAGCCATGTAATAACAACGTGCGTAATAGTGCAAAAGTAACATGACGAAACTCTGTTCAGACAGTGAATGGACTGATTCTTATATAGCATTTTTCAAGTCTCCCAGATTACTCAAAGTGCTCTATACAACATACCACATTCACCCAACCACACACTTTCTCTTAACTGAGTGCCTCCTAACTACATTCACACTCACGACATGCAGACTGGAGAAGCCAGGGATCAAACCACTAACCTTCCGATCAGTAGGTGACCTGCTCTACCTCCTGAGTTACAGCCACCCACTGCCAAAGATGAGTAAACCCTCACTAGGTTTTGGATAAAGTGTACACTCACAAACCTGTCAAATCTGCATTTGAAACTTTGGCTACCATAGCAGTATAGTATTGAAACATGGCATTTGGGTCTTCTAACTAAAATAGGAAAATAGGAACATAAATAGTGCATCATTGCCAGACCTGGCCCACATCTGGGCATACACCCTGCCATGACACTAGTCAGTCAGAGGTGACAGCTTGATGCCGGATCCCAGCCAGAGCTGTTTTCTATGGGCCTGGGCCACATAAACCAAACCATAATCGGGCCAGATATGGCATGCCATCGCATAAACAGTGGCGTCATTGCCAGACCTGGCCCACATCTGGCTGACATACACTCTGCCATGACACCAGTCAGTCAGAAGTGCCAGCTTGATGCCAGAGGCCTGTTTTCTATGAGACTGGGCCACATAACCCAAACCACAATCGAGCCAGATGTGGCATGCCATCACATAGACAGTGCCATCTTTGCCAGGCCTGGCCCATATCTGGATGACATATGTCTTATCATGCCAGAAGTCAGCCAGCAGTGCCAGCTTGATACCAGATCCGGGCCAGACCTACTTGCTATGTGGGAAGTTGTTATATTAGCATCAGCATAGCACCACAGTCTGCACAGTTTAAAAGTGATGTTGGTATGAACGTTTTTTTCAGTCTTGTTCAAAAACATACCATGCACTGTGGTCAATGGTAATGTAATGAACAGCTCTATGAACATCATGATATAGCATGCCAGAAAAGACTTTGGGTTTCACCAAGGATTGGTTTTCTTACCATATACCACAGACACACACACATGCACACACACACACACACACAATGCACGCACACACACGCGCCTCTGCCACTCTGTAACAATAATAATGAAGCCGAGTGTGCTGTGTTTCTGTCGGTAGTGGTTTCTCCTTGTTGCCTGGCAACTGATGATGATTGCAGCTGTGAAGTGTCCTTCTGAGGGCCATTATGAGACACACACACTTTGAATGAGACAGAAGATGAACAGATGTATGTGTGTTTTCTGTCCATGTCATTGTCCTCGCTCTTGCTCTCTTTCATCTCCTTACTTTTTATTTATCCATTCATGCCTCTTTATTCTTCCGTCTTCTCTTCATCTCATTTTGTCTTCCATTATTTTAAAAAATGTATTTTTTTTTTCACATTTGTAACCGATCATTCTTGTGTTTTGTAGAATTTAATTTTCACTATCAAGTAGAAATTTTTTAAAAAGCTGTTGGACAAAGTTTAACCTGATAATGTGCATATGCACACTGCCATGGGTCTGGTCTGATGCCCTTTTATAAAAAATAAATATTTTGTTTTTTGTTTTGTTTTGTTTTTTAAATGAAAATCATGCAGTGGTGCATAATCTGATTAACATATATTATTCATATTATTTATAGGCACGTAAGCAACCAAATTACACGTTAGACTATTTAGATGTCTCATACTTATTTGCTATTAAGTTTTAACTTTAAATTGTTTACAAAATTTACAAATAGTAATGCATTTAGACTGAGACTTTAAATCATTTTTGATAGCAGTCTTGTTGTGTTGTTAAGGAGCTGATTGTAGATTTTACTCACCTTTGCAGGAACATTAATTTTTATAAATACCACACATGTAGTTTTCTGCATTGGGTTGACTTTGAAGTCGAGTTCTACATATGGATTCAAGTTCCTACAAGTAAAACAAGTGCATGCACATTTGAAGATTATTTCATGTTCTGTTTTTTATAGTGACAGCCTACTCTTGTCCTCATTATGTTATAAGGATGGATTGCTGTGTTTATGTTCAAATGTAACAGCATCCATGGGCTCTTTTAACACCCCCGTGTTCCGCAGCAGCACCATCACAAATAATATAACTAAATAATATCAGTGATGGCTCAGTGACAGCAGGTCCTTAGAATTAGCTAACCTAACAGGATTCAGTTGATATTAATGTCACTGATCATTCTTGTGCTTTTTTCTTGTGCTGAGATAAAAATAGATACGTATTTCTATATTTAATTAAGTACATGCTGGACTAAAGGGTTTGCCCCTTTCTGGTATGGCTTTTTAAGCCCATCTGCCTAATCATAAAATCTTTACAGCACAGAGGCATGGTGGTTAGCACTGTTGCCTCACAGCAAGTAAGTTCTGAGTTTGACTTCACCGTGTGACTGGGATCTTTCTCTGTGGAGTGTGCATGTTCTTCCTGTACTCTGACTTCCTCCCAAGTGGGGATAGGTAATTGTTGATTCTACATTGTCCATAGGTGTGATTGTGAGTGTGAATGGTTGTCTGTGTTATCCCTGGGTCACACTGGCTACCTGTTTAGGATATACCCTGCCTCTTGTCTTATGGGCTTATGTCAATAACCCTGATGAGGATAAACTCAAGAGAATGGATGGGTTAACTGACCTCAGTTAAAATATATAACTGTTATTTTTAAGTAGACATTATATATTGATATATTGATTAGACAAGATGCACACAGTTTCCATTAAAAAAAAGATCTATCCATGAGTCCATGGATTGGATCCATGAGTTATTGTTTTTTAACCACTTATCCAATTTAGTCATGAGGGTCCTGGGCCCTTTTTCTGCTGTCATAGGGAAAAAGGTGGGGTACATCCTGGATAGGTAACCAGCTTATTATGGGGCATAGCTGAACCTAACTTACTAAAGTACTACATTCAGTATTTGTGACTAATTTTGGCCTATTGATTGATAAAACTTTTTGGTTTGGTTTTATTTTTCCTTTTTTGTTTAAACAGTTGAACCTACAACGGCTGTGAAAAACATGTCAGTTGCTGAAAAAGAACAGGTAGCACACTGCAGTGTTTGTTCCTCAAACACATCCAGCCTTTGTTTATAAAGTTATGAATGCAGTTGGGTTATTCAGGGTTACTGCTGCCAATGTGGACCAAGCTATGGGGTTGTATAGGGACTGAATGGATTGTAACAACAACCAAGACATCTGATTGTCCTGAAGTATCTCTCACAGGATCCCCTGAGAGATGCAGTCATATGTCCACAAAACACATGCGGATTGGTTGGGCAAACGCCCACAAACACTCAAGAGGACACAGAGCTGGATCAGCATTTGACGGCCAGGATAAAAGTTGTATTGCTCTTCCTGAGTTCAAGGTTCAGCTAAGAGATGGACTCTCCTTTCCGGTACTATGACATACACCTTCTTGAGGCTGAGTAGTGTGGTTTGGCAGAGCACACCCTCCAGTCCCTCTTCTTAAAAATGGGAACTATGACCTCAGTCTGCCAATCCAAAGGCACTGCCCCAGATCTCCATGTGATATCACAAAGGGGTATCAACCAGGAAAACCCTAAAACATCCAAGACCTTGATGAACTCTTTAGAGTGAGCCTTATCCACCCAAGGGGTCCTGCTACCAAGGAGCAGTGTTGGTCAAGTTACTTGAAAAAAGTAATCAGTAACTAATTACTGATTACTCCCCCAAAAAAGTAATCCCGTTACTTTACTGATCACTTATTTTAAAAAGTAATTAGTTACTTAGTTACTTAGTTACTTTTTAAAAACACGATTTACAACCTGAAGAGGTGATAAAGCGATAGATCTTTCAGCCCAATTCTACTTTTTCTGCATAATCCATCATACAAAATGTAATCAGATGGAAAAGTCTCTTTTTAAAACTTGTTTTATTAGTTTTAATCTTTTAACTTTATGCATCAAGCAAAAATTAAATTATCTGCAACATTCTCTGACTGGAAGAAATTTGTTTAACATTTAAACTTATTTTCTGCACATTCCAGCATATAAAATAAAATATTTTTTGTGTTTACACTCACTCTTTCAAATAGATGCAAGTAAAACACAGCAGAAAATAAATAAAATCAAAGACTAGCGGTCCTGTTGCTCTATTTTCACCTGTAAAGCAGGAGTGGCATAGGCGGAGGTTTACCCTGGTGCAGGTGTGCCGTAGCGGTCAGTGGAAGAATCCGCGAGTTTCTCTGTGAGTTTCCCATTACGTCGTAGCTACTCAGTGCTTGCTTGGAAGTTTAGGGGGTTTTTTTCGCTGTAAAAAGAAGTTTTCTTCCCACGCACAACGGACACTAATGTTTTTGTCACTTTTTATGGAATGAAACTCAAAGTAAGGTCAGTACTTCCACGCTTTAAACGCTGCATGCTCATACTCTCTCCTGCACTCGATATATGATCCACTGTTGATCTGCACACAGCTGTTGTCACGAACGTCGCACTCGCTTACGTCACTGTCATGCGACATTCTTGCAAAAAAATCACGGTTTTAGTAACGCAGTAACGCAGCATTCCTACGGGAAAGTAACGGTAATCTAATTACCGTTTTTGCAATAGTAATCCCTTACTTTACTCGTTACCTGAAAAAAGTAATCAGATTACAGTAACGTGTTACAAGTAACACGTTACTGCCCATCTCTGCCAAGGAGTTAACGATTTCAGTGACCTCACCTCATCTCCAGACTCCGCCTCTGCTACAGAAGAATTGAGGAGATCCTCAAAGTATCCCTTTGACCTTCCTGAGTTGAAGTTAACAGCACCCTGCACACATTATATACTGTGTGATTAGAGAACTGTATTCCCCTTCGGAATAACCTGATCATTTCCCTGAATTGCTAGGAGACCAGGGGAACACGCTGCTGTGGTGGTTAGCACTGTTGCCTCACACAAAGAAGGCCCTAGTTTTAAATCTTGCTGGGCTTTTCTGTTTCCTCTTGGTACTCTGATTTCATCATATGGGCGTAGGTTAATTGGTGATTCTAAATACCCCATAGGTGTGAATGTGAGTGAAAATGGTTGTCTGTCTCTCTGCGTTAGCCCTGTGACAGACTAGCGACCTGTCCAGGATGTACCCTGCCTTTCACCCTATGGCATCTGCGATAGGCTCCAGCACCCCACCAACTCTGAATTTGATAAGTAAAAGAGAATGGATGGATGGAAGCTTCAAGATTGACCGAAAGTCTTGTTCCATGGCCTCACTGAATCCCTACTATTTTTGAGCTGGTGATTCGGCTACTGTAAGAGCTGCACACTGCTTGGTTGAATATCTTTTTGTTGAGTACCACACCAAAGACTCATTTAGCTTGACGGCTACCTTCACTTCTGTTGTCTGCCTACTGGTTTAACAATTACTACACGGGCGCCAGCAAGAATGTCAAGAATTTTCACTGATGGAAAATTCAGACTAGAACAAAGTCCAGCCCCTCCTCTCGGAGACTGGTTCTAAAACCCATGCTGTGTGTTGAGGTAAATCCAACTCTTAACCTCACACACTACCTAAGACTCCTTCCTTCTCTGCTGGGGATTGTATTGCCAAAGTTTGACCCTCAATGGCTGCAACCAAACACTGCACCCAACCCTTATGATTCCTCCTGCAGGTGGTGAGCCCATATCATGTAAAACCAAAATATTGAATCAGTTTTTCATTCATAAATATATATTTTTTCTGCTAAGTTTAATTCACTGTCAAATTAGCATTTTTCAGTATATACAAACACTAACTTCTACTTCAGAATCTGATAGTGAGGAGTACTTTAACCCCAATACATCAGTAGTCCTAAAAATTGGAACAATGATTCAGGGAATGGTCTGGAGTAAAGAGATTAGAAAAATGAGAATACATGCCTTAAAAATTTGGGGAAATAAAATAAGCTCATGGCGAAAATTATAGAGGAAGTGACATCAGGACCTTTATCACATGTTCTTAATTTAAGAAATTTTATTTTGCTTTAGAGATATTTGTTGGACAACAAGATGTTAAGAGAACGGTCAGTCAGGCTCCAGCATCCACGATGCTGTAGTTCAACATATTCAGCACAGGAAGTCTTGAACTGAGCTGAATTGGATAAAGAGAGCTGGAGGAGATGGAAAGGAATCGGCCCTGAATTCCTGTTGCCATGACAACAACGGCGACACCGCTGCTATGGTGACACCACACACACATAATGATGCAAGCGTGCTGATCGAAAGGAAGGTTCAGGGCAGTATGATAAAGCGTCTCCACTTTTTTTGTTCTATTATGTTCTTGCTCTTATGTACCTCATTTTCAACTTCTTTCCTCTCTGTTTCCTCTCCTCACCCTTCTCTCTCCTACTGCTGTCCTTGAAATTCATCATTTAGGGTGACAGAAACTGCTATGCAGCTTGCATGTCAGCTTCAAGGAGTGATGCTAATGTGGGCAAAATATCTTGTTGATGGCAGAAGTCAAACAATAATGACTAGAATGTTAACAGTAATTCAGATACAAGGGACACTAAAGATGGACTGCTGTAGAAGAAGAACACACTCGGCCAAGAAGAAGATACTGAGGGCAGTGGCTCATCAAAACTGGATAATTTGGTGTAAATGATATGAATGCAGGGAATCCTCCCCACCTTTATTCATTCTGACCGCTGCTGCTGCTGTAATGGTGCGCCGATATTGTTTTGACACACTCTGAGTCACTCTATAGACTGAGGCTCATGTTAACAGCAGCGCCTGAGCGCATGACCATGTCCATATCAGAGTGTTTTTCTGGGAATGACAGTAACTTCTCTATACTTCCATAGCCTCCACCATAGGTGGAAATTTCAGAGTAAAATCAGGGGGACACAACTTTCCAGTATTTTTAGAGCTTATTTAGAAAAAATAAAAACTAACATTACTTACTAAGGTAATAGTGCCGCTGTGTGACTTTATTTTCACTCCCAAAATGTAAATATGGATAAGGAGTTCATACCATTGCCAAATCCTTACTCACTGCTACTCAAAATCTAGTGCACAAAAAACACACAAATATACAGTGTCTGTCCTTCTCTGATATTTGCTCACACAGACAAGTTTCTGATCATGAAGGAGCCAGAAAGAAAAGGCAGAAAAATAGCTGTAGCTGCAATGACGCACTAACTGTAGGTTACTCCAATAAAACTTCCACGTCGTACATCAAATATTCAGTTTTCTTACTACCAGACAGATCCAAGAGTAGAAGAAAATGAATACTACAAGGTGTATGGCACTCGTGGGGAATTCTTATACATATGCTGAATTCATAATTTTATAATTTATAAGGAGAAAGAAAGAAAACAATGACTTCCTAACCACATAACTGGAAAAAATGGATGCTTTCAATCACATTTCAGTGCTGTGGTATCTTAAAAAAATGTGATTTGGTCTGACCACATATATGTAGCAATGGAAGTGACGTATGTAAAAAAAAAATAGAAGTTTGATATAAATCTTTGTTTTCATGTATGCTATTGTATGCTATGGTGTGTGTGTCTTCTTCTACCGTGGAAGAGTGTTTGTGTGTTTTTGTGGTCGATAACAATCTCAGTGGTGTTCTACACTTGGTCAATGTGTTGCTCCTTTCAGCAGTGCCTCATCGATCTTTAACATAACAGCGAACTGCACCTTTAACTTCCTGTGGTTACACTCGGCTGCGTTTGTGCGTTTGCTCACATACACCTGTCTTTGTGGGGACTAGTTTGAGCAATTAATCTTCTGTTTGTGTTTTTAAAGTGACAACTCCATGTAGAGTCGAGGCTTGAAGTCTTACTGATTTTAACACCTTTTAGCACTTTGGCAACTCCAACACTTTTAGCGATTTAAGTGAAACATCTGAAACTTCTCCTGCAGTGTTATCGTCTTCTGTATCCAGTGATTATGAGACAGATAGTCCCTGGGCACAGACCTGTGAATTGCCCCCCACCCACCAGAGAGGAACCAAAGACTGAAATAGAAAGAACAGCTACAGATTCTAGAGTTGGGTTTCATATCTATTCCACTTTGTTGTGTGTTTCTCTGTGGTTACTTTGCATCTCTTACTCATACCTTTGTGCCCCTAGTCTCTCGTTGCTTTGGTCCTTTTTATTTATTTTATTATTAATTATTATTATTTTTTTTTTTTTCAATTTCATGGCCTGCATGGTTTCCAGCAGACCTGGTAGCAGTACAGTTAGTGGGAATAGCACTTTAAGGCAGTACAGTTGGAGTTTGATCTGACAATGGAAACAGCCGAATGCCATCCAGCACTACCACAACGTCACATGATATGTAAAAGAGACGATAGTTAGCAGAAACTAAACTTTCAAAATAAAAGTAACATTGTTGTTCAGTAATAGATGATGTTGATATAATATAATATATGCAGCTTTAATACAGTTTTTGTATTCCTGTAGCAGTTTGAATTAAAAGTAGTAGATTTGAATCAAATTTGCCGTCAGATAGTAGGAGGACTATCAGGCTGCTGTTTGTTATTATATCATCATAACACAATTAGGAACATGAATATCTTTGATAGAGTTCTGTCTCTGCAAATTTACAACATCATTGTATTTGTGTTAATTTATTTGGTGAGATCGGTCTGTCCATCTCCTTCTGATGATAATCTCAGTCTATTATTAATCTGTTGATAGAGATCAAAGCTCTTCTCTTTCTCTGCGTCACTACTCTTCATTTTTTTGTCTCTTTTCATCAGCTCTCTCAAATTTGAATTTACTTTGACGTGATCGCAGTAGAAAGACAGGCTCATGCTATTTTAAAAGTCTCTGTGTAAAATGTTTTTATTTTCAGAGCAGTCAACTGATGACATTGTCCTGATTCACAGCTTTGTGCAGGAACCGATTGTGCACAGATAAAAAGCTCGTACAGAGACACAAAATACCCACATGAAATGACCATAAGGAGAAAATAACAGAAAACTGTTATAAAGAGAAAAACTGGACATACTAGACCAAATGCAGATATGCAATGAGTACAAAGTTACTCAAAACTATGATAAAGAATGGTTATACGATCAACATATCCCCATATTAGCAATTATGAAAAAGACGTAGTTACAACTAACATAACTTTTTTTGAAATACAGATTTTGCTGAGATAATATGCCTTTCTGTCTCTGTTAGATACCAGAGTGCGGCTTCTATGGGATGTACGAGAAGATCCTCCTATTCCGTCATGATCCTACATCAGACAACGTGCTGCAGCTACTGCGCTCTGCTTCTCAGATCCAGGAGGGTGACTTGGTGGAAGCCATACTGTCAGGTAAAAGCAAGGAGGGGTACCCATGTCAGACCACTGATGTACAAAAAATAAACTGAATCCGTTCTCTGTACTTGTTTCCTTCGTAGCTTTAGTTTTTCTCCAGCCTTAAAGTCTTCTGTTATTGTTCCAGAAAACATGTTTTTTATCATTATAAAATTATAAGTGTGAAGGAGCTTAAGAGTCATGTGAGCACGGTAACAATGAGCTTAGGACAGACAGATAAATGACTGTACCCCTGGGAATTTTGTCCCATGTAACAGTCACTCTGTATTATATGATGGCAATATTTACGTCAAGAGGTAGGGAACAAGATCACTGGCTGTTTTCTGAGCACATCCAACTAGAAGCTCATGGCCCAAACATTGAAGGGTTACCACAAATAAACACAAATTTTAATCAGCTTTATGCTATAATGAAATGTTTCTAGAATTTATGTAACACAGTGCTTCTACCATCACACCAGAGTTGGAGAATCAAATCGAATGCAGCCAAGTCCACACTAGCCCGGATAAATTTGAAAACAGCGTTTTCGTCTGAAAACACTCCGCTTCCACATTATCGTTTTAGTCAATTTCACAGAGTTGTGCGTCCACATTGAAACAGCCGAAAACGTTTACATTCCAGTACTGCGCATGCGTGAAGCGCAAGACGATTCGACCTGCCTCATTTCTGTCTGCTGTTTATTTACTTTCTGGCTCTTTGAAACATTGCTGCAAAACTTTGAGGAAAAGCACAGAGTGTTTTAAATGGACAAAGAACGAAGTGGAGTTGTTGCTGCGAGTAACACAAAAGTACAAAGTTGCAAAAGCGAATGAGAATTAAAGAATTTGAAGAAAAGCTATCTGCAGCATGTACAGACTGATATTAATCTTTAATAGGGCTGTCAAAATTGAAAGCAAACAAACCAACTGCTGTATAATGCCCTCCGCTATCTTAGTTTAATTGGTCTCATGACTGCATCACATGACTAAAATGCGTCATCGTTTTCGAAAAGGCTCCGGGGTTGCTGTCCACACTGCGACACGAAAACGGCGTTTTCAAATGTATCCACTTTGGAGAGCGTTTTCAATGCGCTGCATTTTCCTTGACCGAAAACGCCGTCTGTGTGGACGGAAGGCCAAGACGTAGAGAAAAAGATGCGATTTCAAACAAAAACATATTAGTGTGGATATGCCCTCTTTATTTATATACTACAGAAGAAACTCCAACAATCAGACAACCAATTCTGAGCAAGCACTTGGTGACAGTGGGAAGGAAAAACTCCCCTTTAACAAGAAGAAACCTCTGACAGAACCAGGGAGGGGCAGACATCTACCGGCATGGTGGGGGTGAGGGGATGAAGATGGGACAAAAGACACACTGTGGAAAAGAGCCAGAGATTAACAATAATTCATGTCATATTAAAGCTGCCTTGGCATCAATCATTCTCTTCTAACCTAGATGTCACCATGCTGTAACTGTAATCTTAACTGAAAGCTATTCTAGCCTGCCGATAAGCTAGAGCTACATGTGTTCTTAAGTTTTTCCAACTTCTCTTACTCAGACTGTGTAACTTAGTCTCTCTTTGGGGAAATGTTTGTGTGCCCCACAGGAAAACTGACATCCCCTGTGGAAACATATGTATTGTACTATGTATAATCTATCTCACACACACACACACACACACACACACACACACACACACACACACAC
>NW_024582646.1:603157-605001 GCF_018398535.1 Haplochromis burtoni | reverse complement strand
GCCTTATTAAAAAGAACAACAGCAAAAAAAGCAAGCTCCATGTTCATCAACCACAGCATGTACTGTTAGTGTAATCTGGTTGCCTGAAATGAATTAAAAAATGTCCAGATGTGTGTAATGGTTTTCTCATTTTGGAGAATTCTTTATTAGGCTTGTCTTTCTGGCTGTCATCCAGCTCAGGACTCAGGTGTTCACACGATGCTATGCTAATGGCCCGACAGCTGCTTCTCCCTAATTTCCTGCCTTTCTTTCACCATCATCTGTAGTATGTGTGAACATTTGCATATCGTTTGTCTACATTTGTGTGTGTTTGCTTTAATTAATATGTTTACATTTTTCTCTTTGTCTACAATTTTAGCTTCTCTTTAACATTTGAATAAATTTTAATGGTGATAACAAATTATATATTGTGTACTATAACACTGTACTTAGCATACTATATGTGCACAAACTTTTGAAGATAAAAAAAAACAAACCAAAAAGCCAAAGAAGTGCAAAACAGGTGTTAGCAACATTGTAATAGAGGAAATGTATGCACTGAAAAAATGGCATCCAAAGTTAAACAAGACAAACATAGAGAAAGTAACAGAGAAAGAAAAGGAATGAAAAAAAAAGATCAAATCTACACTGTAAAAAATGAATGCAAATCCATGACTGGCACCACAATCTGTTAACAGTTGGGAGCAGGTTCAAATAGTTTTTGGCTATCAAGGAAAGATTGGCGACCAGCTCCCTACTGGTAGTGTTTTCCCCCTTTCCCATTTTTCATCCATGGTTGTGATTTATCTTGAAGGAACATCTATAAAAAAATGTAATAAGTAATTAAATATGCTCTCCACTGTCACATAGGGTTTTTTTTTTCTTATCAAATCAAAGTCGGAAAATGCTAGTTTTTAGGTGGGAGTCTGCATGTTATTCTTCCAGGGTACATTCTCGTTGAGGGTTTAGGTATCCTACCGGAAGGAAACCCTGAGGTAGACCCAGGATTCACTAGAGAGATTAGATCTCTTAGCTGGGATGGGAATGTGTCACCATTTCCCCAGATAACCTGGAGATGTGTAGGAGGAAGGAAGTCTCAGCTTCTATGATTAGCCTGCTGTTGTCATGACTGGTAAGTGGGGAAAAAAAGAAATGGATGGGATGGATGGGAATTTAAAAAAAAAACTTATTCTGTGGAAAAGTATTCCCCATCAGTCTTAGCATCAGTATTCTGAGTATTTTAAGATTAGGTTTTAAGTTTCCTTTTTGATAAATACCAGCAGTGTTGGGACTAACACGTTATTAAGTTACGCGTTACAGTAACTACATTATTATTGTGGTAACGAGCACGGTAACTAGTTATTATGCCAAAATCAGGAACATGATAATCGTTATTGGGATTTAGATAGGGTCGTTATTCGTTACTTCGGGTGGTGGCTATCGCGGAGCTTCCACAGATTCAGTAACATTAGCAAGTGGTGGAGGCCAGCAGGTGGATGAGAGACCCGAGGCAGCCGCCGGTCCGAGTGTGAACTGAACTTCAGGTATGAAGTTAGGACCTGCAGTCTCTCTGGGTCAGATATGAACCAAGTTTAGGTGGAGTTTATTTTCGTTGTGCTGACTTTTTCCGTACTGCGTGCTAGCTAGCATGACGGAGTTTCTATACAGCTGGGTGGTGCTATGATGTTAATGATGAACCGTTGAACTTTATTTTGTTCATAAGGTTAATTATTAGAGTTGCCAACCATCCTGTAAAAAATAGAATCGTCTCGTATTCAGAGAAAATATTACGCGTTTCGTATTGAGGTGAAAAGAAACACAGTTTGTCCGGTACTTCAGCTACAATGAAAAAGACACAAAGCTGG
>NW_024582646.1:590667-602136 GCF_018398535.1 Haplochromis burtoni | reverse complement strand
TGAAAGTAACGAGTAACTTGAAGTAACGGAGTTACTTTTGATAGAAGTAACTAGTAATGTAACTAAGTTACTTATTTAAAGTAACTTACCCAACACCGAGTACCAGTGACCCCCTTAGACTGCTTTTTAGTTTTATTTTCCTTGTTTTGCATTGAATTATCACTTCTGTCACTAGTTCGCTAGCATAAAAGAAAGTAAGTCTATTAGCAGCAACCAGCCAACCAACCAGGGAAATCACACTTTGTACTCACACAACATGCCGCTAGACATGGGCTGAAAAACGGAAACTTTAAACATTTACCTTTTAAATCCAGCTTCACAGACACTGTTAACTCTGTGACAGTTTTTCAGAGTAGGGCTTGTGTAAATTAGCTTTAATACTTGTAGTGTAGTGTAATATCCATTTCAATGGTAAATTATTGTGTTATAATTGTACCAGATTTAAAGGACTGACACAAAGGAACTGCTTGCTGAAACAGAAGCAATGAAAGAACTTTAGGTGCTGAAAGTGTCAGTTACAACAAAAGCTCTAAAGCTTGGTGACATGCAGTTCAGCTGAAAATAATAAATTGGAACTGGAAAAGGTCCTAAAGTGTAACAAATACATACACGCAACAGATGACATTCAAACATTTAAAGACACGGAAGCGCTGAAAGTTGCCAGCTGAATTAAGCACTAATGATGTGAAATAATCATTTTCTTTTTGTATCTTTTAGCATTCACGCCTGGTATTTTCCATCTTGTTTACAACACCCTACATGTTTGACTAATCCTTCGTATCTTCCCCTTCTCTGACTCAGTCCTCTTTAACTTGTCTCTCTCTCTCTCCTCCTCCGTCAGGATGCTGCCACTCAGTTAAAAACACATTTGTTAACAGCTCCGTGCCAGTCTCAGCAACAGCTGAAAATGTGGTGGAAACAAACAGGAAATTAACACAAAACAGAGATGCAAACTCCAACAGAATGCATTTTCTGTCATATAGTAAGCAGGGGTGGACTAAAACAATAATAAAGGCTCGGGTGGTACACGAAGCGAAGCAAAAAACCTTTAATGACCTCACATCTAACCCAAAATTAGCCCCCAGTCGTGCCGTAGTTCAAGCCTAAGGAACTGTGTTTCATACCAGGTCACAGAACAGGGAGTAACTGTTCTTTTAATATAATGGTACCATTATGTTTGTCCATTATATTAATCTACAGTAAACAAAAGCACTAAAGCTTAGTGAGCAAGATCTCCATAGTTGTCCACCCAGACACTTAAGCTTATTGTCCAGCATTTAGCTGCATTTGTGGTAAAGCTGTTTTACATTTTTTTAATTATTTTCTTAACTTGCCAAGTCATGGTACATTCAAGGACCTATAATACTGTAAGTCATTACATTTTTTTCTGATTTCAATCTGGCTCATCTTTCATTCCACATCAGCTTCTCATGGACATCTGGACCATTTTCAGTATAGCTGCTATTAATCGATCACTTCATGGAAATCCTGTTATGTCCCCTTGTAATTGCGCATCTGTAATATGTGCTGGATTTTTTCCAGTGTGTGAAAACTGTAATCTTTCCACTTGATTAATTTTTGTTGTTTACAAAGTTGCATGGAGCCAAGTGTGGAAAGAAAATGAATGAAAATGCTCACTGTGCTATCACATGCTGGCACGTACAACAGTTCAGACATTTCTGCTGACCTTTAGGAGCCGGCATTTTCAGTCTCTAATCCTTGAACAGTTGCAACAATCATGAGCCCGGTTTTCTGCCTTACCTGGAGCCTGCCGGCCTTTCAGGTTTTGAAACTGTGAAAAGCAGCTCTTATTGCTACAGATAAGAGCAGTTTTTTAGCTGCTTGCTAATTAATATCTTGTCATGTTGACTCTTAGCGGGCAAAACATTCCTGGGTCATTTTCATGACATATTTCTTCTGTGAGCAGTAACAGCATCAAAAGTAGAACACAGCACCAGCAAACGTTATTGAATGAAATGTCTCCGCATCTTTTTTTTTATTTATTTGTTTTATTTGCAGGGTGCTGAAATGTTTATTTTACTGTACATACAGCCTATTTTGACATATGAAAGCAAACACATAAAAGTAAACTTAACACACCGCACCTGCTTATACCACCGCCGCTGGTCTACACTTTCTTCCCCTGCAGTGTTTGTTTTCTAGTTGTAGGATAACAAGTTAGCAACGAGCACTCCTAATTCTACCACACAGCCATAAACACAGGCATTTATATCCAAACAAGGGCTACCTAGGAAACCTCACTCAAACACACAAATACATGCACACACATGAACATAAGTCATTTTCTGAAGCATATAATAACAGTTTGGGAGCTTGTTCACACATCCAAACGTATGTTGGCCCTCCAAACAAAAGCCATAAACAATAATTTGAATAAATGGAGGTAATTTCCTACAGCAGAATGTCTAATCAGAGCTGTATTCTACTGGAGGACCGCGACACAGGCCGAGTGCGTGTGTGTGTGTGTGTGTGTGGGGTTGTGTGTGTGGGTGTGTTAATGTGTGTGTATGTAAACGAATACGAAAAGGCGATAGAGAATCGGAAATACATGCAGAGAGAGAGAGAGAAAAAGAAAGAAAATGACCGAAAACTGTGTACCATAAACTACCCATCCTGCCTTGCCAAGCCTGCTGGCCAACTTAAAAGACATTCAGTCCATCTGTGCCCACTAAGAGCCTCTCCTACCTCCAAAACATTTACAAAATACCCACTAACAACCCATTCATTAGTCTTTGTCTCTGTTGTTCTGTTTATCTCCCTCCCTTCTTCTCTCTTCCTCTATCTCCGGCTAGTTGAATATATTCTGTAGTTTTCCTTTTTTTCCAACAAATCCCATGTGGCGCTCCAAGTATCTACTAACAAATGTGTGTGTGTGTATCAGAACCTGATACTGACTATTCCTTTTAGCTCCACTGTTATCCCGAAAAATCTCAGTGAGCCACACAGTTCCTTTAACTAACTCCTACTAGCAAAAGTTTGCATTACAGCAGTTATGATTTTCGTCAAGGTGAAATAATTTGGGAGAAAAGAGTAAGCTCTGACATCCAAGTATTTTTGGCAATTACGCCAAGGAGAAGCAACATTATGGAGACACCATAGTAAGTGGGCCCCCTCCCCCGACACTAAACGTTGGTGGCAGTGTAGCAGAGTAAGCAGATGGTTCATGGAGAGTTTGGATGAGATGTTCTAGACAACATGGATGAGGAGGAGCTGGTGTAAAGGAGCGACAGATCACAATGAATTAGAAACAGCATGGAGTGGAAACCAACTGGCTCTGGGAACCCAGGAAGGTTGATTATTGGATAATTGTAGTGACGCTGAAATGTTGAACGATGTAAATTTAACAGCATGGGGAAAAGGAAGTGATCAGAGGACAGATCTTTGGTGAAATTGTTAATTGACAACTCACTTCTTGATCAGACTGCAGGCAAAGGTGGCTTAACTCAAAATGTGTTAGAAAACCGTGTGAAAACCATGAGTCACCTTTTCCATTTAGATTTGGTTCACTTCCATCCGTAGTCTTAGGTCTGACAGATCTGACTGTCCTGCAGTACAAACAGGTTGAACACTCACATCGGTAATAATGCTACTCCACCTATATCTGTATAATCAGCACCTGTTGCCAGCCATTACAAGCCAGTTCAGTTCCTACACACTTTCTCTGGGAGATGGATCACCTTGGCAGACTGTCTTTACAGGAAAGTCCTTTGAAGAGGTGCTGACAGATGTATGTGGTTAAGTGTCCTGTCATATTTTGGAATTTTGAACAAAATCTGCTTTAGTCAGGCCATTCAAGTCAGGATCCCAACACCCTTGTCTCCAACTCTACATCCACCCACACCCCTATACAGGAGAAGCATCCAATGCTCTACAAAATGTGCCTTCTTCCTCTATGTATTCGTCAACATGTAATCAATTAGGTGTGTTTGATGCACTTCATCTTTACAAGCATCGTCCATGTTTACTCCTTTCTCAAATTCACAACATTTTTACAAAGAATTCAGGCAGAAAAAAAGCAAATCAATTAATAAACAATAGGTAAGGTTATTACATATAACATATATGTGGCACATTTCAACAATAATTTTCTTATAGAATTACATCTGACTGAATCAGTCTCAGCAGACAGAATACATGATATATCCAAACCCATGCACTGGCAGTATTGAAAATTTGTATGCAGTGTGTTAATAATGTAGAAAAAAAGATAATTTCATAATTGGTTCTGATTTGCTGCCAATTTACACTGATAGTATTAAAACTACTAGACAACAGATTAGAAAATAGATTATTGGAGTTTACTATGATAACACCATAATACCTATTATCTCATCAACTTAAAGTAGGAATTTGTTGAATTTGGTTTGTACAAACATTGAGAAAGTCAAGCAAGAAGACACAATTAAGTTGGCTACGTTTTTTCATCTTTTACCACAGCCCCCTATATATTTACTTATGGCTCCTGTTGTATCATGTTTTGCTACACTATCAGGGGTGCATGTTAAACCCAGCGTTTTACATGGATTTCTATCAGGGTCGCATTGACTGCCTCAGTGTTTCTAGGTTTAAATGTATTCTTTTTTTTCCCAGTCAGTGTGGCAAATGCAACGCTATTATTATCATATTAATTTGACACATCTAGAATAAATAAATATCTATTTTATCAACTACATTATTTACAGGAAATTTTTATTTTCTTAGTTGGGAATCTGACTTGTATAACAAGTTTCAAAAATATGTGTTAACTTTTTGTAAAATACAATCTAATACGAAAATGTCAAAGTTCCTATATTCTGTGAGCCAACAGGCGTTAACAATCTAAATAACGATAAACATTTTCCCACCCTAACAGGTGTAATGGGAAATGTTAATCAAGCACAGGCTTTACACACCCACTCAATCCTTAAAAAAAGGTTTAATGTGAAGATATGTGAATAAGGTCTAGCATGAAACAAGCTTTAGAAATGTGGCTTGTCTTTTTCTCAAATGTATAAGAACACTAAAAGTAAAACTTTGTACATGCTCCAAAATCAAAAAATATCAGATGTCAAAAGAAATCAAAGAAACACGAAATTTAATGGAGTCTAAACTATAAGTAACTATTAATCCCAGTTCATGGGTAATCTCAGTTACCCATGAAGCTTTGACAGAAGTACAAAAGTAAAATAAAATAAAATCTGAGTGGTAAATGTTTCTGGTTTATCTGGTTTATCTTTTTTCAGTATTTCTTTTTTCTTTGTTTCTGGGATTTTCTTTTCACATTTCTCACCCACATATTTAATCCAATAAATAGACAAAAACAAGTTGTAAATATTACAATTACATTTTTCTAGTTCTTATGTTGAGCTGATTGGCCAAAGTTGGCTGTTTGTAGCAACTACTGACTAAAGTTTGCATTCCTTAAATTGCGCTCTGTTTTAATTTCTTTTTTTGAATTACTACCAAACTCCTTTGGAGCTACACATGCCAGTTCTAAGTCTGAATCAGTAGTTTGGTGCCAATGACTGTAGTACAAAGTGAGCTTTAATGTTTTCTATTTAAAAACTTTAAATGTAAAGCTGCAGAGTCAGTAGCTGTTTCTACCAGAAATCCCATTCACTTTGCCCCTGTTTTCATTGTCTTTTTTTTGTTTGTTTTTGTGATATTATAAAGACAGCAAAAACTGATTCTTTGTTTGACATTACGAGTGTCACAGCAGGGGTTACCGGCACTGCCTGTACACCCAACTGGGTTTTTGTCAAAACAGCTGGAGGATATTTGGGCTCAGATGGCTGCTGTGGCCAAGAGCCCAGTCACCCCAGATAAGCAGCTGCTCATCTCTGAAATAAAATTAAAAGCACGGAGAAACACTGGAAAATGTGGAGGAAAATATGGTGCCACAGATTGGTTTGTCAGCAGTGATTAGAAGTCTAACATTCAGGATTGCTATTATGTTGGAATGTTCTTATTTTTCACTTTCAGTTTTCCTTGATTTGAATATTGTTATCCTTTAAGTGGGAAAATTGCTCATAACTTTATGGAGTGTTCTCATGTCGGAAAAACTAATGTTTTGGTGACAGTTCAGATGCACTGCAACACCATCAAATAGAAATGCTGTAGAAGGACATTAAAGAAAATGGAAGTTGAATAAAATCATTGGAAATAAGAAAAAAACACTATGGAAGCTGAATAAAAGAAAAAAAAAACCACATAGTTTAAAAAAAACCTTAAAAAAAACACAACAGAAGTGTTTTAGGTGAGACAATAACATGACGAAACAGTTGTGGAAATGACAAGCTAATACTAAACAGCTTCTTACAACACTGATGAAGCTTCTGCTTTTCTTAACCATGTATCAGTGCAATCCTTTCGTCACTTTCTTTAAGTTGTGTTTTGTGAGATTTTGCTTAAATACTTAATACTTGAAATGTGCTCAGTGCAATAGACCTCAATACCTCAATACTTGAAATGTGCAATTCACTTGTATTTTTATTTTTTATTCCTATTTATTCTATTTATCCCCTTCTGTATATTTTATTTATATTTGTCTCTGTATTTATATATGGTGGTGTTGTGTTGTTGTGTGTGTGTGTGTGTGTGTGTGTGTGTGTGTTGTGTTGTGATGTATGTATGTATGTATATATATATATATAATTCTGTAACTCTGTAACTTCTGTCGTTGCTGTGCTTTTTTTGGAAGTCGAATTTCCCAGAGGAACCCACCCGAGGGATTAATAAAGTTCTATCTTATCTCTTATCTTATCTTATCTTAAAGTTACTTTTATTGATCCAACTTTTTGATTCAACTTTTGTTGTGATTTGTGTGCTTTTGCAGCATTTTTCTATTTGCTGGTGTTTTCCTAAGTTGCAGTGCATTTGAACTCTCAAGTACACCATAGAGCAATGTGTATAAAAAGGGTTTCATCTGTTTATTGAAATGTGGAATGACTCATATGTATAATGTCAGAAATGGAGTTTCAAAATGTACTGTAACTGCTCCCAGTCCTTACACTAAACCACTGAACATAATTTTACTACGTATCATGAGTATTGATAGTTACGGTACAATACAGTAGTAAGTTCATCGCTAAAATTCATCACTAAATACTGCAGCATGTTTGTTAAAGAACAGTACACTTTTTCATTTCATGCAACACTTCAGCTGCTTTCACTGCTGATATGTCTAATGACACTTTGGCAGACAACATCACATTTAGTGTGTGTATAATGTATAATGTCCACTTACACTGACTCAGGTACATCTCAGGTCGTTATTGTAGAAATCCCTTTAAAAAATTATGCTTATCCTTCATTTGAAGTGACACTTTCTCTTCAACTGCAAACTTCATAGCTGACATGTGAAAATGGATTTCAGGTGATGTAACAGCGTACAGTCCAGCTCACATTTCAGCTTCTTATGATTAAACCCCATTAATTTCAGTGCATTCACACACCATTTGTCTTCACTTTTCCACTTCTCCAAGTTTTACATTTTATGTTGTGTTATATGTTTTCAAGTGACTCTTAACCCATGTTTTAATGAATCTCCAGGTTTATCTGCAGTTCTTTTTTTTAACTGCCATTTTTACTTCCTTAGTTAATACACAAAGAAGTAAACAATGTTTAAGAAATAATATATTTATTCTTTCTTTTAACCTTTATTTTTAACTGAAACAGTTCAACATAAATATGAAAGTACAGTGTGTACTGACATTTCAGTTTCTTAAGCACTTACATTTCACGTAATGTTTTTGTTTTGCAAATATTTGAAAAACTTTTGTAATATGATTTCTGATGCATATGTACAGCCATTCATTAGTGTGTAATGTGTTACCCTCACAAGTGCAATTTGAGGTACTTGCCTGAGGACAATTTGATGTGTGCACTGTAAGTGTCAGGGACTAAAACCACCGATCTTCTGAATAGTGAACAACTTTTGCCACCTCCTGAGCACCAGCTGCCCTAAAGTTTTTGTCATGTTTACACTTTACTGGTGATGGGGAACGAAACGGCTCTTAGAGCCGACACTTTGACGTGGACAACACAAGCCGACTCCTTATTGGGAGCCATGGGGTTTTTTTTCCTTTCTCTCACCCTCTCTCTCACACACACTTCACTCCGTACACGAGCCTTGTGCTTTGCGCTGGGCAGAGGGGGGAGGGGCGGTAGTTACACTCGCAGTAGCACAGGAACAGAGCGGGAGGGAGAGAGAGAGAAAGAGCGCCAGGGACAACGTCACATTAGAAAGGTATAGTTATCATCCGCAACTATTTTCAGTTGCGGATGATAAAGGATTCAGAAAGTTTATTCATGCAGGCCCATATGACAGAGAATGTGCATCTTCTTTTTGTTTTCATATTTTTTCATATTTATATTTAATTGTGTTGTGGTTTGCAGTGTTTTGTGTTGTTTCACTTTAAACTTGTTTAAAAGGAAAAAGCTGAAAATTTAAATAGTTAAAGTTGAAATGTAAATAGTTGGTTTTTGTATTATATGATTTATTAAATTTTATGTGGAGTGAATAAATAAAAGTATATTTACGGTGGCCCCTCGAGACAAAGCACAAAACTTCAAAACATGTAAAAACTCCAAATCACGTAAAAACTCCAAAACACAACAGAAGAGCTCCAGGATGCTAGGGGCAGTGTTGAGCTTTGTTACCTAGTGGCCACACAAGCCAGGAAGTATCAACGACCGGATTTGGTGTGTGGTAGTAACAAAAATTAACATTTTTTTTTAATTATTTGAATACATATGAGTGCTTGTGTATAAATACACAAACAATACACATATGCTTTCAATTGTGTAATTTAAGTGATCTAGGTAGCTCTGTTTTGGAAGTTCAGTTAACGCTAGAAATGTGTTTTGGAGTTTGTACGTGTTTTGTCTCTGGGGGCCACTGTATATATTTATATATAAACATATATAAATAAAACCACTTTTTTTACATTAGTAATTCCTTTTGTGAATAATTTTATATTGTTGTTGATAATAAATTAATTAAAGCAACAAAACAACCTGAAGAGCCAGTTGGGAGCCGAAAGAGCCGGTTCTCTAAAAAGATCCGGAAATCCCATCACTACACTTTACCTGAAATTTAAGCTCAAGTCATTGCTTTTATTTCAGATTAACATTTCAGCTGACCCTTCTATACTTCTATTTTATTACTTACACTTAAACTTTTTTCAGTTTTCAATAAGTGCAACTACAACTCTTTTAAGTGCATCAACCCCCTAGTACACATATAACCTTACTTGACAGACACAAAAACTTGTAGTTGGAATTCATTTATATCTTGTAATTTTCTACAGCTTCAGCCACAGTAGAGGACTTCCAGATTCGTCCACACTGCCTGTTTGTCCATTCGTACCGAGCTCCAGCCTTCTGCGACCACTGTGGGGAAATGCTGTGGGGACTTGTACGCCAAGGACTTAAATGTGAAGGTAAAATATCCTACTCCCATAAGATGAAATCATGAGAACATTATGGCTGAGGTAAAATTTTAAAAAGAGACACTATCCTTTTCTCCAGGTTGTGGTCTGAATTACCACAAGCGCTGTGCCTTTAAGATCCCCAACAACTGCAGCGGGGTGAGGAGGCGTCGTCCCTCCAATGTCTCATTGACAGGCGGGATAATCAACATCGGGCGTCCGCTCTCTGCTGAGCCTTCACCTCCCCACTACAGTGATGATGCTTTATTGGTCAGTACAAAAGCACAGACCTGTGGAACACAGTTTTTCAGAAATGTTGAAGTAACTTTTTTTGTTCTTTTTTTGTTGTCCAGTCTCCAGTCAGTCCTAGCATGGAGGTAAGTCCTCCCATCTTTTTACATAGAAATACTTCTCTAGGGTCATTTTTACTTATTGCATAATAGTGAACAGGCAGCCAAATTAAATTATACTGTGCAATTCATTCTCCCATCTGTTAGTCTATTTATCATATAGTTCTTGCAGGCAACGGTAACCCCAGAGCTGAGAAACCAAACTCTAACTAAATCTGCTGCCATAAAAAATCATTTTAAGTGTGACTTATCATGGAAAACAGGTCCACTGGCAAAAACTAGAAACTTATGAAAAACTTTGAAATGCTTTGCTTGTTTCTCCCAACAGCAGAAGAACCAGTTAGATTACTTTCCTGGTAGAGAGCGGCGATCCAGCTCACAATCATATGTTGGCCGTCCCATTGAGCTTGACAAGATCTTACTGTCAAAAGTCAAAGTTCCCCACACATTCCTGATTCACTCTTACACCCGGCCTACTGTCTGCCAGCACTGCAAGAAGCTGCTCAAAGGCCTCTTCAGGCAGGGCCTGCAGTGCAAAGGTGAGCTGTTGTTCTGAAAACCTGCTGTAGATGTTTTTCAAAGCTCTAGATGTCAAACTTAAAACTGTCTCTGCTTGTAGCACAGCTTGTCCAGTGTCCAAAACATTTTGCATTAAGATGCTTAAAGAAACCTTGTCCTTTCAGAATCATTGAGACATTTCTTTGGCTCAACCATGTAAAAACTACCAGTAGGTTCACTGTTTACTTGTTAATGTAACCATTAGATACTGTAATACAGTATAATACAGAATAATGATTTGCCATGGTGCTACATGTAATGCTGCTGTAAAAGGACTAGTAGAGAGACTGAATACTGAATGTGTGAAAACATTACCTGGATAAATAAAGACTCTGCTGATTGTACTATTAAAATATAGAGTTTAGATAATGTAGGTAGATGATTTTAAGTACCTGGGATAAATTCCAGGCAACAGAAGCAGTGTTGAGGAGAGGTGAAGAAGAGTGTGCAAATGGGGGGAGCTGTTAGAGACAAATGTCAGGGCTGATTTGTTACAGAAGGATAGTGAATGGGAAGTTTATGAGATGTTCGCGAGACTTGCTATGTATGGTTAAGACACAGTGACAAACAGATAGGAGGCCAAGCTGGTAGTGGTAGAGTAATGAAGATGTTAAGATTTTCATTGGAACTGAAAGTTAGTAAATTCTAGGGACAGCTCAGGTTGAGTGGTTTGTAGACAAAGTGACACAGTGCAAAGGAGGAATAGCAGATATATTCCACAATCAGTGATGGGAAGGTTACTTTTACAATGTATTCCACTACTGATTACAGAATACATGCCCCAAAATGTATTTTGTAACCTATTCCGTTACGTTACTCAATTAGAGTAACTTATTCTGAATAATTTGGATTACTTAATATATTATCAGGCAATTATGTAGGCAACTACATGAATGTACTATTGCTGTGTGATCTTTTACTATTACTGAAGAATACTCGCCATACCAATACCAACTAGATGTTTAAATCTTAATATAAATGAGTAACAGTAGGGTGGACATTAGGTAAGGCTGCACTTTTTGCAGCGATCTCATATAGAAAAGTATTGCGCGCATATATTTTCAGGTCCGCGGCTCCGAACTGTAGTAAAGGGACCTCTGGCTAATACGTCGGGTTCCATGTCGGGCTCG
>NW_024582646.1:561166-589773 GCF_018398535.1 Haplochromis burtoni | reverse complement strand
ACATTTCACACCTGAGCCTCAACTCTCGCGGCCCGGTACCAAACGACTCACAGACCGGTATCGGTCCGAGGCCCGGGGTTGGGGACCGCTGGCTTAGAGTACACCCTGGATGGATCTTTGGAGAAAATCCATCCTATTCACCAGAGCTTTGTTTAACAGTTTCTAGAACCTTGGTTATAGACATCATGTTGTACGCCCTTTCATTTAAGACGTCTGATGATGCAGTTCTATATCTCCCTGTTCCAACATAAGTGCAATTATGTTGGAACAGGGAGATATAGAACTGCATCATCAGACGTCTTAAATGAAAGGGCGTACAACTGGTGTGCAAACCAGTGCACAAATCAAGTAACATAAAGACATGGACAGTCTTGACCTCAACATGATAGAACACCTTCAGTATAAATGAGTGGGGACTGTGAGCCAAGGTGTAAGGTTGCAAAGGTTGGGCCAACATCAAACCCTATGGATTAAGAATAGGATGTCGCTCAACTTCATAAAGGCATACGAGGAAATGCTTTTAGCAATATAGTGTAATCTGGCCGTTTTGGAGTTTTAACTGCATCATGTCTTCATCTGTATTAAGATTTTGAACAGTTACTGTGGTGCAGATGTCAAAGCCTCTTCCTAAGCCTTGTGTTCCTCTTTCTTGTTTCTCTCTCAGACTGTAAATTTAATTGTCATAAACGATGTGCGCAAAAAGTGCCAAACAACTGCCTGGGAGAAGTATCAAAAAATGGAGGTACCTACCGACACACAAACACATTTCTTTGTTTTTGTATTATATGAACACAGAGCGTTACTTTAGCCACCGCTACAACATCCATAAACCCCATCATAACTTAAAATTTTATTTTAAAATCAGGCTTGAGACTGAATAAAAATGATGCTTTAATTTCTTTTTCACACACACACATATATATATATAAACACCCAGCACGCCCCTGCGGGCGGTTTATCCTTCAAGCTCGGGTCCTCTACCAGAGGCCTGGGAGCTTGAGGGTCCTGCGCAGTATCTTAGCTGTTCCCAGGACTGCGCTCTTCTGGACAGAGATCTCCGATGTTATTCCCGGGATCTGCTGGAGCCACTCGCCTAGCTTGGGAGTCACGCACCTAGTGCTGTTACTACCTACCTATACTATATATTAGTATATATAACAACCCAGCACGCCCCTGCGGGCGGTTTATCCTTCAAGCTCGGGTCCTCTACCAGAGGCCTGGGAGCTTGAGGGTCCTGCGCAGTATCTTAGCTGTTCCCAGGACTGCGCTCTTCTGGACAGAGATCTCCGATGTTGTTCCCGGGATCTGCTGGAGCCACTCGC
Organism: Haplochromis burtoni; assembly: GCF_018398535.1. NCBI lineage: Eukaryota > Metazoa > Chordata > Actinopteri > Cichliformes > Cichlidae > Haplochromis > Haplochromis burtoni. The sequence continues at coordinate 588,451 of NW_024582646.1, read as the reverse complement.
CTAGCTTGGGAGTCACCGCACCTAGTGCTCCGATTACCACGGGGACCACCGTTACCTTCACCCTCCACATCCTCTCGAGCTCTTCTCTGAGCCCTTGGTATTTCTCCAGCTTCTCGTGTTCCTTCTTCCTGATATTGCTGTCATTCGGAACCGCTACATCGATCACTACGGCCGTCTTCTTCTGTTTGTCTACCACCACTATGTCCGGTTGGTTAGCCACCACCATTTTGTCCGTCTGTATCTGGAAGTCCCACAGGATCTTAGCTCGGTCATTCTCCACCACCCTTGGGGGCATCTCCCATTTTGACCTCGGGACTTCCAGGTTATACTCGGCACAGATGTTCCTGTACACTATGCCGGCCACTTGGTTATGGCGTTCCATGTATGCCTTGCCTGCTAGCATCTTGCACCCTGCTGTTATGTGCTGGATTGTCTCTGGGGCATCTTTACACAGCCTGCACCTGGGGTCTTGCCTGGTGTGATAGACCCCAGCCTCTATGGATCTTGTGCTCAGAGCTTGTTCTTGTGCTGCCATGATTAGTGCCTCTGTGCTGTCTTTCAGTCCAGCTTTGTCCAGCCACTGGTAGGATTTCTGGATATCAGCCACCTCCTCTATCTGCCGGTGGTACATACCGTGCAGGGGCCTGTCCTTCCATGATGGTTCCTCGTCTCCCTCCTCTTTCTTGGGTTTCTGCTGCCTGAGGTATTCACTGAGCACTAGGTCAGTTGGGGCCATCTTCCCAATGTATTCTTGGATGTTCCTTGTCTCATCCTGGACTGTGGTGCTGACACTCACCAGTCCCCGGCCCCCTTCCTTCCGCTTAGCGTACAGCCTCAGGGTGCTGGACTTGGGGTGAAACCCTCCATGCATGGTAAGGAGCTTTCTTGTCTTTATGTCAGTGGCTTCTATCTCCTCCTTTGGCCAGCCTATTACTCCCAGCAGGGTACCTGATCACGGGCAGGGCGTACGTGTTGATGGCCCGGATCTTGTTCTTACCATTCAGCTGACTCCTCAGGACTTGCCTGACCCTCTGCAGGTACTTGGTGGTTGCAGCTTTCTAGCGGCCTCTTCATGGTTCCCATTCGCCTGCGGGATCCCCAGGTACTTGTAACTGTCCTCTATGTCTGCAATGTTGCCTTCTGGTAGTTCAATCCCCTCAGTTCTGACTACCTTCCCTCTCTTTGTTACCATCCGCTACACTTCTCCAGTCCGAACGACATTCCAATGTCATTGCTGTATAGCCTGGTAGTGTGGATCAGTGAATCGATGTCTCGTTCACTCTTGGCATACAGCTTGATGTCATCCATGTACAGGAGGTGGCTGACAACTGCTCGTTCCGTAGTCGGTATCCGTAGCCAGTCTTGTTAATGATCTCACTGAGGGGGTTCAGGCCTATGCAGAACAGCAGTGGGGACAGAGCATCTCCTTGGTAGATCCCGCACTTGATGGTGACTTGTGCTATGGGCTTGGAGTTGGCCTCTAGTGTTGTACGCCACATCCCCATTGAGTTCCTGATGAAGGCTCTTAGGGTCCCATTGATCTTGTACAATTCTAGGCATTCCAGTATCCAGCTGTGGGGCATTGAGTCATAGGCCTTCTTGTAATCAATCCAGGCAGTGCACAGGTTGGTCAGTCTGGTCTTGCAGTCTCGGCTGACTGTTCTGTCTACCAGTAGCTGGTGTTTTGCGCCTCTGGTATTCTTGCCAATTCCTTTCTGTGTCCCACTCATGTATTGACCCATGTGCCTGTTCATCTTAGCCGATATGATGCCTGACAGGAGCTTCCATGTAGTACTGAGGCAGGTTATTGGTCGGTAGTTGGAGGGGACCGGTCCCTTCTTGGGGTCCTTGGGGATCAGGACCGTCCGACCTTCGGTTAGCCATTCCGGGTGTCTCTCGTTAACTAGCAGCTGGTTCATTTGTGCTGCCAGACGCTCGTGGAGTGCAGTCAGCTTCTTTAGCCAGTAGGCGTGAACCATGTCGGGCCCTGGTGCTGTCCAACTCTTCATACTGGAGACCCTTTCTTGGATATCTGCCACTGTGATGGTTACTGGACCCTGTTCAGGGAGGTCGCTGTGGTCTGCCCTCAGATCCACTAGCCACTGAGCATTGCCGTTATGGGTTGCGTCCTTCTCCCATATGCTCTTCCAGTATTGCTCCGTCTCCAGCCTTGGTGGTGCTGTTCTCTTATTATTGTTCCCTTGCCACTGAGAGTACACCTTTGCTGGTTCTGTGGAGAACAGCTGGTTTATTCTCCTGCCTTCTATCTCTCTGGTGTACCTCCTCAAGCGGCTGGCCAAGGCTGTGAGTCTTTGCTTGGCAGTTTCCAAGGCCTCAGGTATGGACAGCTTGCTGTATTTCTTAGGCACCTTCTTTGTCGCACCTTTCTGCAACTCCGTTAGTTGGCTAACCTCCCTCCGTGCTACTTTGATCTTGCCCTCTAGCCTCCTTCTCCATGGAGGGTACTGCCCCTTGTGGCTGTTCAACTTGTAGCCAAGCATCTCACTGATCACTGCTGCCGTATTGTAGATCAGCTTGTTAGTGTCGGTAATCGTGGTTGTAGGTATTGCCCGTAGTGCTGCATTAACATCATCTAGCAGACCTTCTGAGGGTACTTCACGTAATCTTGGTAACCGGCTACGGGGGATCCAGGTTTCAAGCTTGGCCATGATCCTATTTTTCAGGTCAGTTCCTCTCGCACTCAACGATCCTTCTCCTATCGCACTTGGGGCTATGTACCCAATCTCGGGTGGGGGTGATGATATCTCCCCCCTGACCTGGCGTCCTGACTCCTCCTTGCCGTAGCATTTGTGTTGTACCTCGTCAATCTCTAGCTGTGAGAGCAGTCCCTTCTTTCGAATGTTGGAACACTGAGCTACTAGTTGTTTCGCCGTCATTGTGGATGTTGGGTATCGAAGAATCCATAGGTCCGTCATCCTATTCATGTAGCCCCTTCCGCCGGGGTTACTTGCGTAGTAGCATTCCAACAACGCCCTGTTTTCGTCTCTTGCCCACCGATGCCTTCTTGTTCCAGTAGCCCACTTTTCGTCAGGGTGCCCTGGTTCCTCAACACCTGACGCGGACCTTGTTGATCCGGGCGACGTCCGAGCCGGCATGCCTTCATATTTATCTGTCTCGCTCATGTCTGCGGTAGGCTCGCTTAGCATAGCTATAGTATATATATATATATATATATATATATATATATATATATATATATATATATATATATATATATATATATATGTATACTCCCAGTGTTTCATCTGGCTCAGTCTCTTGCTATCAATAGTATCCTTCTCACAACCAACCCTCTGTATATGCACTTTCACTACATTCATGTATCTTTTCTGTGCTTATCCTATTTCCCTCCTGCCTCCATGTTCAACACCCTTTGCGCAATGTAGTCACCATCCCACCACTGCACACGTCTAACATGTCTAAACCTTGCCTCTCTAGCTTTGTCTCCAAACAACTCAACCTAAGCTATCACTCCATTGCATTATTAATTCTCATTCCTAATTTTGTCCATTCAACCCTGACACTCATCTCCACCAACACCTTTGTGCACTGACCAATGCTTTGGATGATTGATCCCTGGTAATGGACCAGTCATGTACTTTAACTCCCTTTGCCCCGGTTTCACTGTTACTCCTACCTGTCTCTCATTCACACATGTATTCAGTGTAAAGGGGCCAGAGCAAGAAGGGGCTGTAGACAAATACTTTCTTGGCAGTTTCCCTAACCACGTCAGCTGTACTTTTCCCAGTCATCTGGCAGTTCTTCCCTACAACCCTTAACTCCTTCCTAAATGCTGCATAACATTCTTCCTTCAGCTTCCATAACTTAGTCCTTTCCTCATTCCCTTACTCTTCTTGAGTTCCAAAGTCATCCTGCAGACTACCACCTAATGCTGCCTAGCTAGATTTCTGATACTACCTTGCAGTCTCCAATCTTTGTCATGGTCCTTCCTGGTCTGTTTGCTGTTTTGGGTTTATGCTGGGTTGGGCAGATCTTGGTATGACCAGATCCAGGGTTCACTCTCCACCAGATTTTATGCCTCCTTTAACTGGTAATCTGGCTCCTCCGTGTCTCCTGTGGTGGCACAAGCTTTCAAGTGTAACACCTTCATTGCCATGTGTCCCATTTGTCCCCTGCCTTAAGAGCAGCTCCACCTCCAGTGTCCCCTAACTGTCTCTGTCAAACTGGTCTTCTCCTCCTGAAATCCTTGATCAAGAAACTTTCAATTTCAACTCACCTGCCTCTTCACCTTCCTACGACTCTGTCCCTCTGCAAGTATCTCTTCCAGACCAACCAAGTAGGCAGTCAAATTCACTCTAAACAACACTCTGTGGAGCTATTCTGTGGATTATCCAAGGCTAACTCTTTCAGTGACTCAGTGACAGGTCCTCCTACCTGCTTTGTTTTGTCAGGAATCCGTGTGTTTACCTCCCCTTTCAACTTCTCACTTACTTTAACTCAATAAACCTGTTGAACTTTAGACTTGTCAGTGTTGGGTCCTGTTTTACAGCATTGTTAGCTCTATTGCCAATTTAGCATATGACGCCTTCTACAAAAATCAACCTCTGTGCACCTTTCTCCACTCTTATACGTCACCTTTTGTTTTGTTTTTTCTTAAAGCATGTGATCACCACTACTACCTGCTCTTCTGCAATTCCTTACATCATACTTTCCCAACACCTCATCAGCTCTCTACTCTTCACATACATTTCTACTGAGGTCTAATCACTACTGTCTCATCTCTGGGATACTCTCTACAGGTTGTTGAATATATTCTAAAATTTCAATGATAACATTCAACGTCACTCCTTTGATCTAGTTTCAAACTCATGATAGTGTCTGACACTCTTGACCTCCACAACACCACTTGTGGGCTGACAAGACAGCTGAACTTTTTGAAAAGTTTGTGTCCCGTTACTTCTGGCATGAGAGTAAAACAGGAAGCCATAAAAAGACCAACAGTCAAACGTGGTGGTAGTAGAGTGAGGATCTGAATGACTTTCTGTAATTGATGGAATCTTGAATTCTGCTCTCAACCTAAAATTCTGAAGGAGAATTTCCTGTCCTGAAGCTTAGCACACTCGGATTATGTATCAATACAAGGGTTTGAAACACATTAGCATAACACATAAGTCCACCTCTGAATGGTTTAGAAACACAAAATGAAGGTCCTGAATTCTATTGTTGCATAGAACTTCTGAGCCCAGGTGCAGAATCGGATGCCCTCATGGTGGAGGGTTGCCTTGATGACCATGATATTGACAGAAGGGGAAGCCTCTTGGATGACATGGATGAAGCGCTGGCCTCAGAGAGTGGCTTGCTGCTAGAGGCAGGACCCAGCGATCTCTGTGACATGCACGACCCTGACCTAGATGAGTCCAACCGAGCCATCAGGTACTCACATAACAATTACACACAAAGAAAAATATATAGTACTGAGATGTTTCTGAGGCTGTGTTTTTTTCGTGCCCCTTAAAGCCCCTCCACCAGCAACAACATTCCTTTGATGCGAGTCGTCCAGTCTGTCAAACACACAAAGAGGAAGAGCAGCAATGTGATGAAAGAGGGCTGGATGGTCCACTACACCAGCAAGGACACTCTGGTACATCTTTCTTTTTATGTTTAACAGTCTATTTACCTCACCACATTCGTGTTGTGGATGTTGTCTTACATGAAGCAAACAGCTAGCGCCCTCAGGGTTTTTTGTTTGTTTATTTTGTTTTCGTTCTGTTCACTGGTTCGGAAGTGTGGCGTGGGTGTGGTCTCTGGCCAGCTGCAGAGGAGGGGTGATGCAGTGAGCTCCCAGGGCGGCACAGGGGCGGGGTGAACAGGTGTGCTGGGGATCTGTCAGTGATTGTCTCTCTTTATATGTTGGCAGTGACAGTCGGAGGGGGAGAGCGGACGTGACAGCAGTGAGAGAGAGCGGGAGTGTCTGTGTCCCAGTGCAAAACCACAGTATTAAATAAAAGTTCTGCTGTCATAATATTCACTCCGGCTTATGTTTCTTGGGTCCAGCGTTACAGGAAGTTATCAGGCTTTGCCTCAGTCTTAGCTTTGTCATCTACTCCTTTAATTTCACCGATTCCTCTGTCTTTGTGACATGAAACAGTGGCTTCTCAGTCTAATGATTAGTCAGTCAGCACCCTGGGGAGAATTCGTGTAATTGTTAAATTTTTCCCAATTACTTAAAGATGGTACACTTTAGAATTATAATTTAATTCATAATTAAATTATAAAAAAAAGACCTTAACCATGTGGAAAAACACAGTTTATTCTCATTACATTTCAAGAACAAGCAAAGAATCCAGTTGTGATGCTGTTTCTGAAGTCTTTGAGTGAAGGATAAGAGGACTCAGAAACAGGACAGAACGCGTTGCAGATATTTCACTATTTGTAATCAAAGTGCTGCTTCCAACTTTGTTTGACACATTATTATAAATATACACTTTGAATCGTACAAAGATTGTCTTAAGTGTTTGTGCTTCTTCCTATTTAAATAACGGAGATGGTAGGAAATATCGAAGAAACAAATAGTGAGAAATAATAAATGTTAAACTCATTCCTAATAGAAGCAAGAGTTATTTCTGAGAAAACTGCCACTTGTGGTTTGAGGATGTGTTGCTGTTCTGAAATTCTTCAGCTGCGTGAGTGTTAAAAACAAGTTGAGAGGCATTTACAGGTTGTCATTGTTTGTCTGCTTCATACTTATTTGCTCTCTTTTCTTTCCTCAGTTGTTTTGCTCTTTAATGTCACTCTTTTTTCTTTGTGGTATTCCCTTATTTTTCTTCCTCTTCTCTCTTCCAATGTTTCAGAGGAAAAGACATTACTGGAGGCTAGACAGTAAATGCATTACGCTGTTTCAGAACGACACAGGAAGTAAATATTACAAGGTAAGACCACTACCTTCCAGCAGTTTATTTGTTGCTGCAAAGTCATCACTGCAGGTGTGCCTGTCTTTTAAAGACTAACTGCTAAGTTTACAGTAGTAGTCTTTTTTTGAACTTGAGTCTGCTGAGAGAGGCCTGATATTCCTATTCTACTTTCTAAACTCAGCAGTCTGAGAGCAATGTGATCTACTGGTATGAGATATATGTTAATTCATATTTGAATGTAAATTACTTGCAACACAGCACACCCCTCAACTACAGATTCAGGAGGTACATCATGTATGGTGTACTGGTGCTGATACTGTAAACTGTATTCCACCCAGACCCCTTTACTTCATCCTCTCTGCAGGAAATCCCTCTGTCTGAAATCTTGTCTCTGGAGCCTGCTCAGAATTTTTCTCTGCTTCCTGATGGAGCCAATCCTCATTGCTTTGAGATCGCCACGGCATCACTGGTTTATTATGTTGGAGAGAACCTGCAGAGACCTGAATCATGTGTGACAGGCAGCAGCATTCTGGTGAGATGCAGATTTAATCTGATATGATGCAAGACAGGTTCTCTAAGATCATAATTAGATTTGATATTATTGATAGATTTGATATCATCCTTAATGTGCTTGCATGATATCATGCAAGCACTTTAAGGAGAAATGTTTTTCAACAAAGTCTTAAATCGGATACGTCAGAGCTGGCAAAATAAAGACATTTGTCACATTTTTTTTTCATAATTTTGAAAAACTCACATTTACATGAAAGATTTAAATTCACAGTTTAGCAAATGTCACTGAGTACTCCTTACTAAAATCTCTCTTTCTCCAACCCTGTTCTTTCTTACATCTTTCTTCATTCCGTTCAGTTCAGTTCAAATGTGATGATTATTTACAGCTAGCAGGTTGTAGCCATCAGTAATAGTAATAAATCACACAGCAATAGTACATCGAAGATACTGAAGTGGGACATAACTACCATAGCTATGGTAGATACCATAACTCAAACAAGGTAGTTGCAGTAGGCTAATGTTAGTTTTTAAATAAAGAACTTACTTCCAGATGTTTCTTTAGGTTGGAGTCTTTTGATGCTGAGAGCAGCTTGGTTGCTGGAAAACAAAGTTTGCATTGCACGGTCAGATTTTGCCCATCCCATTCTTCTCATGAAGTGGTGTCAGAATTTCCAAGTAAGAAATGCCTTCCTGCCCGTTCACTGCTGGCTCTGTTGTGCTGGCTCTGGGTTCATTGTGTAGCTGACACCACCAACATTAACTGGACGCTCACATTAGAGCCTCTTATTGTGTGCTTTGATTGGGTTTCCGGCAATGTGTGGAATTACCAAAATTAGAGAGGGGATAGTGTAACATATGAAACAGGAAAAGATCGCCGTGTAATCTATTTATTTCAACAAATTGACTGTATTCTAATTATCACCTATTTAAGCAGTAACTGTAACAGAATACAGTTGCTCATATTTTGTATTTTAAATACGTAACGCCAGTACATGTATTCTGTTACTCCCCAACACTGGTGACATGAAATAATAACACCCCTCAAATGCAATCATGTTAAGAAAGATATTTGAGAGATATTGGTGTAAAAATTAAGGGGGTGAAAGTTTTAAAAATGTCAGCTATAAAAATATTAAACTAAAAGACAGAAATCGAAAAAGTGACGTTTCCCCTCTGTGGTACATGGATTACAGTCTTCTTCTACCATTCATACTTAGTTATTTCTGCAATGAGAAATACTTTCAAGTTAAAATTTTACATAACTTACTTTAAAAAAAATCAGAAACTACTAATATTTTTAAAGTTTGTTTAAAGTGATGAAGTGCGATTTTAAAAATCTTTTCAGATAAAGTTAGATCAAAGTACAGTACTAATAATTCCTATGTGTCTCATTCAGGATTCAGACTGCTCTAAAGACTTGTTTTTTAAACTCTTTGCATTTGTGAATTTATGTTTTTCTGATAGGAACTAAATAACTAAATATTTAAAATAAATATATAAAAACAAAAGACAAAATAAAAGCATGAATTCTCCATTCAATTAGCCATGAGGGCTCCCCCTGTCTTCCTCTGTGGCCGAGGACAAGCCCCTTAACCCCAGAAATGGGCCCACTGAAGGTTGCCAGGGATTGGCAGATGCAAGTGGACTTGGATCCCACAGAGATCGTAGCACCTACTCTGCGACCAGACCTCGTCCTTTGGTCTAACTCCCAAAAACTTGCGTATGTCATTGAGCTGACGGTACCATGGGAGGAAGCAATTGAGGAAACATTTGTGCGCAAGAAGCTGTGGTATGCCAACTTGGCAGCTGAGGCAGAGGACAGAGGCTGGAAGATCAAGGTGCGCCTGGTGGAAGTGGGATGCAGGGGCTTTGTTGCCAGTCCAACAGCAAAACTGCTTAGAGAGATTGGGATCAGAGGACAGGCGCAATGGCAGGCTTTAAGAGAATTCGCTAACACTGCTGAGAGGACCAGTCACTGGCTATGGCTAAAAAGTAGGGGTGGGTTTTAATAATCAATTCATCGATTAAAATCGATTCTGGCTTGGATATCGTGATATCGATTCATTAAAATCCTGAATCGATTTTTTAATATAAATGTATTTTGCCCGAAATTCCAGAATCTCAGGTGAAACGTCACAAAATTTTGACAACCACCAAACAGCTAAAACAGCAAATGAGAGCAGGTACACGGCTTCTGCACAAAGACGTAAACACAAATCGCGGACCCGCGGATCAGAATCAGTGAGATGTGACTTTCTCACCCGACGGCACGGACACGGTCACGGCTGAAAGCCAACAGCTCGCTGATTCTGATGTTTCGGCGGGTCCGCGCTTTGTGTTCGCGCCCTTTTTGCGCTGATTCTAAAGCTGTTAGTTTTATCTCTCTCCAAATAATATTGACCAAACCAGCAGCACATAAACATCGTCATGAATTCACTCTTACTTTTGCTGTTTTGCTTCCACCACAATAAAATCACACTTCATGCACAGCTCTCTCTCTCTCTCTCTCTCTCTCTCAGTGTACTTCAAGAACAGTTTCCCGTCTATCCCCGAAATCTGTTTTCTGCATTATTCGCTTGCTTGTTACGCACAAGACTACCGTTATTTACAGCGCTGTCGGCTGATGTTTTTTTTTCCCTTTTACTTACTTCCGAAAAGAAAACCTGATTTTTGCCGTTCAATAGGCTTCTGAACTTTTTAAAATTATGCAAAATGCAAAACGCTCAGCTGTGTCTGTAATAAAACCGCTGTAACTTCAGAGGTAATGTTCATGTGCTGGTTAATGGTTTTCTTTGGTTTTTGATGTACTGTGGAATATTTTTATAAAATCCCAGGCCAGGAAAATCACCTTCATGTTTTTCTGTGTTTTATCTTCAGCTACTTTGACACAAAGGCATCTGCTGTGATGCTCACACCTTTGATAAAGTCTCGAAAGTGTCAGCTTCCTTTTTATAGATACAAAAATGTGTAAATGTACTGATCTGAATTATAATATTTCTGACTGTCTGAGGCAAAATTTCCCAGATTCAAATCCAATTGAATCGAATCGAATCAAATTGAATCGAATCGTGGATCGAATCGATTCAGGACCTTGTGAATCGGAATCGAATCGATTCTAGAAATCAGTGACGATACCCAGCCCTACTAAAAAGGGCTGCCTTGGGTAGCTAAGGCAGTCAGCTAACCACGAGACACAAGCCCAGGATTGATCAACCCGTGGTGGGCCTACCTCAACAGGGGGCGTCAAAAGGGTAAAATATAACATTAGAAATTTTGCTGGTTGACTGATACAGCTGTCTCAGGGCCTCCTGGGGACTGTGCAGTTAACCTCATGGTAGTGAAACCAAAAGGAGGAATGAAAGAAAAGAAAAATATTCTGCTCCTCTCCCCTCTGCTCTTCCTCCCAGTGGGGAGGTAAAGCGTACAGCCCGATCTGGCAGGGAGGTGTGGGAAGCCAGATTGGGCGCCCCCCTTCCGGCTATCCTCTCTGCTCTCTCCTATCTTGTCCCTTTTTGTCTTACTTCTCTCTATCACCTTTTCTATCCCTTTGAAGAAGTGAGGCTCCATAAATGTTAAAGAGGTAAGTATTATTTCTCAGTTTCAGTGATGACATAGAAGAAAATAAACTGTAGAAAACTAAACAGAAGAAAGAAGAAGAAAAATAACAAAAACCAGTGACACACTGGCAGGGCCTTCTTAGATGAGGGTGTCTAGTGATAATGGCCGAAACACCCGATGAATCTAAGGTCCACTATAAGATCCCTAATCCCTAAACCTAACCAAGGAAGAAAAAATGGCAGATTAGCCTGGGTAAAAGACTGAAAGCTCAGGCACACAACGCTGTATGCCGCTGATAAAGTTTCTGAGCTGCCTTTCCTCATAACAGCCAAGATTTTCTCCATTTGAAGCAATGTATTATCAGGGATTGTAACATCTAGTCCTTTTACTGAATCAAATTGTGAGTACCAGAATTGTGATTTCAGGTCAGCGGTGTTGGGCAGGATGTGGCTCGAATGTGGGAAATGGCCATCCAGCATGCTCTGATGCCAGCGGTTTCTACAGGAATTTGCCACAGTTCCCACCGCAGTGGACACAGTACGTTGTTGTAATATTATTGGCCTGTTAATATTACATGTATAAGTTAGCATTTTTTGAAGATTTTTTCTTTCTATCTTTTTAACAAAAAGCTTAAAGGGAGTTCAAATAAAAATGTGCTTGCATAGCTGTTACAACCACTTGATTTCAACAAATTAAGTGATGAACTAGTAGCAGACAATCTCAGCCAGTCATTGAAAAAATGAGTTGAAGTCTCAAAGCTGTATACATGTACAGGGTCACACCTATCTCAACCACATTAAAGTATTTCCAGCACAGTTTTCACTTTGTCTCCAGCCAGAGACTATTTGGAACAGATAAATCACAAATTCAATGTATGATTTCTTTCAACTCAAGTATTTGTATCCATGTTGCTACTGAATTCTCCCAGAGAGTCTCAGATCCATTCAGGGCCAACAACACCCACACAAAACTCATCAGAGATATTTCAGGCATTTCACTGACGTCAAACCATCATGACTAACACTTCAGTGTGGTCGTAGTACCTTTTATGATTAAAGAAATGTGTCTCAACTAGCAGATTGCTAACTGGTTCACATTTATCACATATTTATTTCTAATGCACACCAGAAGTGTGGCTTAGAGTAAACAAGTTAATATCCTTTTACAGATGCCCTGTTTTTATTGTTTTTGCTTCACAGAGAGATGTGCATCCGCTGAAATCTGTCCTTCTGATGTTGATGAAAAAAAATCTCATTTCAACTGAAAGACTGTGTTTCAGAATGTATATTATCTCAGATGCTTTTTTAATCATACAAAATCACAACAACAGTCAACTTCACATTGATAGGTAAAGACCTCAGAATAACAGGAGGATGCTAATTCACTGTTTTTTGTCATCCTGTTTTTTTTTTTTTATTCTAATCTTACTTGTGTCTCTCATTAACAGAGGAGATTTCAATCAGTATTTCAGTTTCCAACTGCCAGATCCAGGAGAATGTGGTAAGAGAAAAAATACAAATATACACACACACACACACACACACACACACACACACACACACACACACACACACACACATTTTTGGATTGCTTTTGCATAAAGTCTGTGGCTCCATAATGTAGTGGATAACATATTTGCTTGTTAAGCCAAAGCTTTGTGGTTTGAGTCCAGCTGGAAAGCCAGATCAGGAAGTAAGGCCATCCATTGCAGTGATGACCCCTTGTAACAAGGGTGTAGCTTAAGGAAGCTTCTTCTTCGTGCACCATATTACAAGGTTTAATTCTCTTGTAAAGTGTTTTCTGGCATTTGAGGACAAAATGAAATCTCTATGCGAATAAAAACTGTTCAGTGGAATTTCTTAAAATTTGGTTCAGACATTCATGCACCCATGACATCGACGACATCAGAATACCAAGAGCCTCTAAAACTACTGACATGGCCGTCTATCTCCATGTCACCCGCTGGTTAGTAAAGTCCTTATGTTATATCATGAAGCCTTGTGCTGAGCATTTTCACCTTTGCTGTCATGATGTTTTGAGACTTGAGGGTAATGACTTTTCTCTGACAGTTTCTTAACCAATGAGGATTGCTTAACTAATCTCAAACTAGCCTATAAAACCATCAGGAAAGTGATGTCACAAAGTAAGGGAGCCAACCAATTTTTATTTGAGATCAAAGTAATAAAGCTGAGAAACACTGAATTGCAGAATGTCACTGGCAAATAAACTTCCTTGCAGATACCTGCTCTGTAAATAAGAGTTAAAGAAAGTGACAGTGTTCTTTCAAGATCTACAAGTTCACAGGGCAAACAAAGCATGTCACAATCTTCATCAGGCAAGAGTGCATATTGTGTTTTTCTCTCATTTTAAATGAGACACTGACTTGCTTTGACTGAACATTTGAGATTTTCGGGTAGACATTTTTGCACCGAGGTTTCACCCGACCTTCCACTAACGGTCAGTCAGTTAAGTCATGTGGTAGGATGTGTCCCCCTAGACATGATGATATTGGACAGCTAATGTTTTACATGGATGACCCAAACCTGGATTAGATGTTACATCAGCACCATGCTTTCATTCATGCTTTGTTTCCTGGCACTCCAACTGACACTGCACTCAAACCAGCATCAGGACATGTTGTTTGTATACCCACACTTATAAACAGAGTCCCCATCTTCAACCTCTGACAGACAACACAACATCCTGTTCATACTGAAATCCCCTCCATCCAGTTCTTTTTTTTTTCCTGCTTTCTGTCACTTTCTTCTTAATTTGCATTTGAAGACTTCTGGGTCATGTTGCAGAGATTCCCAGAGCGTGTCACTATGCTTGAAACACTACATTTACATCAAAAAGATTTACATCAGGCTCCAATATCTGCAAATTCTATTCATTTTTCTATTCATTGCATTGCATATAAATGCAACTGCAGAGAACATCAAGTCCCATTTCTATGCAGACGTGCACCTCGCCGTCTCCAAGGTGAGCACGTCTTCAAACACCTCAAATGGAGATTACTGTGATTACTCACTCAGCCAAACGGTTTCCATGGTGACGATGGTAATTACGCAGTGAGCTTGGGGAAGGGGGAGGAAGTTTATAATATTGTATTTCTGTTCTCTTTGCTTGAGGTGTGATATTAGGCTGTCAGCTAACAGGGGAGAAAAAGGAGACGTAATTACAGACAAATGAAGGAGAAAATATTTTGCAGCTTTGGTGTCAAAGCTGTGGAGGATCACTGACGTTGTGTAGTTACACTGAGAGAGGTGCACAGTAGGCTTTCTCTACCAAAAAAATAATTCCGGAAATCTTCTCTGCCAGGTGATGAATTGATGCATTCACTTTTTTTAGTTGAACCCACTTTCTGTGAGCCTCTCTTGCTTTCCTTCATTGCAGTTTTCCATTCAAGGAACTTAACCATGACCTGAAACTTTAATTACAGGAACTTGCAGTTTCAGTCTATTTTAAACCTGAGAAAGGTATGTTTTATGGCCCAGAGTGCATAAGAATGTTTTACAACTTGTTGTCATAGACTTTATATAAAAAAGGACCTACGGTGTCTCCTGTGTGTGAAAATGTAAGTCAAGTCAAGTTAATGTTTATTTCTGTAGCACACGTAAAACAAAAAACTTAATAGAGAAAAGTACTATACAAGCTATACAAATGATGACTAAATTAGCAACAAATATGTGCTAAAATACACAGTCTCAGTAAGACATAATCAAAACAACAAACAGGGTTTACACAGTAAAAGCTATGATATACAGCTTAGCTAGAGCTGAAAGCCAGAGAGAATACGTAGGTTTTTAACCGCATTTTACAAATCACAGGGTGACTGGGTTAGCTCTTACGTGCAATGGTAGGTGGTTCCAAAGATTAGAGGCTGACACCAAAAACGTTCTGTCACCTCTATTTAAGCCTGGCTCAGAGAACATCCAACTTAGTTGGTCTGTAGACCTAAGTGCTGTGGTCGGAGTGTAGGGCTATAAATGTTTAGTTAAGTTGGGTGGGACCAGTTCATTGAGACTGAGACATTGTTTCTTTCCCAGTAGGTGGGGGGGGGAAACTTCTCAATTTTAAAATGAGTTGTATTGGCACTTAATTTGATCTATGACCTCAGGAAACAATGAGGAGAATGAGGTTATGGTCTCAATCAGTAGTTTCAAGATTTTTATTTTTTATCATCTTTTTATTATTAGTCTTTTGTAGGTTGTGGTCCCCGTTATAGTCAAACAGAATCCCAAAGAAGGTCATGCCTCAGGATGGATCTATTCTGTATTCTAATTGGTAAAAGTCACTTGTGATGTTAACACCAGAGCACCTCAGTAAAAGCACCAATGGGTGACGTCATAGCTCTGCTAACTTGACTAAAGGATTTTTTTTTAGTTTCCATCTTCTCATTTTGGATCTGCATATGTTATGCTTGGTTTCAAAACATCTGCCATCGCCCAACAAGCATTTCCTAATGTGTCCATTTGTAAAAAGACTGAGGACAAAACATTAAACTTCAGTTCCATCCTCAGGGTGGCATGCCCCTGCAACTAGCTCTTTTATCTCCATTGGCTGATGGATTTGGACACCCTGAACTTCAGCCTCTCCCTGCATCCATTATCCTTTGGCAGGGGGTTTAGGCTTCGCTACACTGGTCTCAGTCATTTATTTCACTTTCATTTGACCCTTTTCTTGGACCCCATCTGATGATTTATGAATTGCTACTCAGACTGTGTTTTGTGTTTTCCAGGACATCAACTCAGTGTATCAAATCTTCCCAGACGAGGTTCTTGGCTCAGGACAGTTTGGCATTGTGTATGGAGGTAAAACCTGAATTTGAGACACGCTGTCATTGCACCAAATGCATAATGTTTTCTTTTTCAGCACAAAAAAATTAATCTTCTATTTCCAATACATGTAAATGTATTTTTTAAAATTCTGTGACTTTATTCTCCTGTGGAACGCATTCTTCGTCTATGAGACTCTGCACAGCTAAAAACACAGGAAATATTACTTGGTTTTAACTTAGAGAGAGAGACAAAAAATCAGTTGGGCAACATGAAACTTAATCACAATTCGTTTTTGTTGTTTCAGAAAAAGGTTTTGTAAAACGTGCCACAAAGAGCCCGATTCATTAAGATGAAATGTAACCTCTGTGAAACACAGTGCATGGAAAAAGTTCAGTGATTTTGTTTGTCGACATAAAACTGCAAAAAAATTGGAAATTTCATCTGTGGTGCCCGATGTTTAAAAAGTTCAATAATCCTGAGAAATATCTTTAAGCATGGGATAAGATCAGGGAGTAATTGTGACCGCCAGGTCCACATGCAACAAAAAGACACGATTCTGTAGTGGAAATCACTGCAGCTTTATCTCAGGGCACCAGCTTCACTTACTACAGTTATTTAATTTTGCTCTCTTCTTCCAATCCAGTATCACAGAAAAATTATACGCACATACACAAGCACACAAGCTCAAAACTCCTTAGCTGAGGCTTGGCTGTCGTTGTGTTTGCCAACACCATACCCATATCACAGATATGTGGTTAGATTTTTAGGATACTAAAAGTAAGACCATAAGGATGTAGAACTTTCTGTATTCACAGTAGTGCTTAAACACATATGTTAATAATGAATATGTTGGTAAAGAAAAGCTCCCATTAAAAGGGGATCCTGGAGGACATAAGGTAAGATAAACTTTGGAAACATTCTTCAGATGTCAAAGTTTATCTAACCAACGCTTCAGAAATCGAGAATATTGAAGAATATTACATTTACAGTGTTTAAACCCATGAAAACCAATTCTCACATTCAGGTTCTTCAACTTGTTGCTTTGATTACATTCTGGAACAGCTGAGTGTGTTTGTGACTCAGATTGGGGTTTTATTCCACGCAGGTAAGCACAGGAAGTCCGGCCGAGACGTTGCCATCAAAATCATCGACAAACTCCGCTTCCCCACCAAACAGGAGAGTCAGCTGCGCAATGAGGTGGCCATCCTGCAGGTAAACGCACACACACACACACACACACACAGATCCATGCTGCTAAGGATACTGTTGGCAGGGAGTAAAATTTCCTGTTGTGAACGACTTCATTACCGTGGCAACACTGTAGGGGTGTGACATCTGAAAATATTCCTGCTCTGCTGCCGCTGCTGCTACACACACCTGCACATAAAACACACTTGAGTTCCCCTCAGCTGATATCTGTTCTGCTTGGCTGCTCAGCAGACTGGAGCTGTTTGGGAAATGGCTTCCTGCTACCTTTGGGGTCCATATCAGCTTTTTTGGCATTTTATTTGAATGATTGTTGTAGCCGTTAGGGAAATGGGTGAGGATGCTTTCGGATCTTTGAATCTTTAATCATTAATATCGTTTCTATAAGAGGCAAAGTACAGTGGATACAATTTTACATTCTTCACATTAGAGAGAGAGTTGTGGTCAGTGTACACTGGCACATTTACTTAAGCTTATTGTATAAAGTCATATCATGTTCACCCAAAACAGATTTATCCTCGCTGAAGTGACATAAAGTAATGTCTATGAGCTTGGAACAACCAGAGCTCTTCACAGATTGGCTGGATGGGATCGTTGAACCAAACAAGCACGCTCATTTATACAACTGCAGCGTCTACATAAACCACCCACACATATTACAGTATGACAGTGTTTTTTTCAAAATATAAGCCGTGGCATTCCTTTATATAAACACTCTAAGAACTGCGTGTTTCATGCCTTTCACTTAGCCAAGTCATGCCAGCACTGCTTAAGTTCAACATCCTGGCGCTATACCCATCCTGCTCTCTCTTCTTCATCTTATGAGCATCATGTTTTTGCTTTGGTTTGCTAAATATAAATTATAATGTGAGCCAGGACAGGAAGTACAAGTAAAGAAGTAATATATTTGCCACCGTACCTCCCAGGGAGAGAAGCAGGCGCACTTGTTCTTGATCAAATACATCTATGATAACACAATATTATGCTCTCTTTCCCAAAAATGACAACATAAAAGCCATAATAATTTAAATATTAGTTTATTGAAAGTGAAAATAGCAAAAACAGCGCTATCCATCCTCCGAGGCCATTAAAAATATTCACAAGTGCCATCATGATTGTGTTAGGTGAGGCTGTGTGCAGGCAGGAATAGGACCCAAGGTGCAGACTCCGGAGACAGAACTTAAACCAAAACAGCTTTAATGCTGAACTCAAACATAACATAACTGGGGGAAAAAAGGTAAAAAATAAACTAACACCGGCGGATTGACAAAACACACAGCAAAATAAACTGTAGATCGCGACATAGACACTAAGAAACACAGGGCTTAAATACACAGAGGGAGCAATCAGGGAATGGGTAACAGGAGGGAAACACAGCTGGGGCAAATCAGGCCTAACGAGACAAGAGGAAGCAAAACCAGACACATTAACATCAGACATGGACTTTCAAAGTAAAACAGGAAACACATAATACAGACTGAACAAAGACACAGGCTCATAAGCAGGCACTACAAAGGGAACAGAGACGTGGGAACAGGGCAGACACAGACACTGACTGAACACGGGGATATAGGAACTTAAGATACACATAGACGCGAACTAGACAAGGGGATGCGGGTTATAGGGGAGACAGAGCAACTAAAGAAGACAGAGACCTAAGCCAAAAGACAGAACTCAAAGAAACCAAAAACTAGACAGTATAAATAATATCATAAACTCAAAAACCCTGGGTCGACGACCCAGGCATCCTAACAGATTGTTAATATTCCATATCAGTGGCTTATTGCAAACCAGTCAGTGCATTCAAAGCAATGGTGGGAAACCTTGCATCTGTGGGATTAGGGACTTCGACATGTATTTCCCACGTTTGAAGCACGCTGTCCCTGTTTCGCAGTCATCTATTGCAGAGCAGAAGTTGCATCTCTTTCCCTTCTGTCTCCTTGTGTTGGCTTCTTGTGTGACGTGTTGATCAGGGCCAGGCTCAGATTGCTGTGCTGCCATTGCCACTGCTGCTAAAGCTCCCACGCAGGGAAGATGGTGTCATTTTTGCATGCAAAGAGTCATGAGGGCCTTTGAAATAAATGTTTCCTTTGCTGCCTCAGAGCTATCTTCATCGTTCATCTTGGAAGATTAGGTGAAGCGTTTTTTGAACAGAAAATCTTGATGTTATAACTTTCCCACTCTTAAATTCACAGCTCAGATGAATTTATTTTATACTAATATTTACTTATATGTAAAACCCCTCATTAGATCTCTGTTTTAATCTCAGATTAGGATAAAAGACTGTAACGTGTTAGATTATTTTGTTACATATTGTGTTTGTGTCATGGCAGTCTCTGACGTCTGACTTCTGTTCCTCATGTGCATCATATGTGATCAGTCCTGTGCTGTTTTACTATTTCACTGTTTTGAGACTCACCCATAACACTTCAAAGACCTTTAGGTGCCTGTCATTGGAACCTAGACACATGCAGTGAGAACACAGACAGTTCTTGTGACAGTGTCAAGGTAACGCTTGAACTCTGTTATCACTGTCCCTTAAAAATGTTACAGAGACATGGCATGTACAGTTTTCAGAGTTTCAAGAATCCTCAAACTCGTTAATTTTCGTTCAGTCAAACTGAAACAGCCTCAGTGTACAAATATTTTTGCCACCTTTAAAACTGTATAAAATATTTCATTAATATCATATTTGAGTTTTAAGCCATCAAATTTCAGAATAAAAGAAGTACACCTAGTTCTTCTGGTGTCAAAAAACAAAACAGGTCCAATTTGTCCCAAAAAGCATGCAAAGGTTAAAATGAAGAAGAAGGCGCTTGTGTTGTTAAATTTAGATGTGGACATAACTCTATTCACAATTCATCTTTATCTGTATTCCAGTTTAATTAAACCATCACTGCATACAAATAACATAAATGCTAAAAAGTATGCAATTCATATTAAATACTTAGGATTAAAGCATTTTTATTACCAAATATGGTAGGTTCACCTGAAGAAATCCAATTTAAAAAATCTTTAACTGAATCTCCCACCCAGGAGATTGTAAACTGTCTAAACTGATCTCTCTTGTCCTTTCAGAGCCTGCATCATCCAGGGGTGGTCAACCTGGACTGTATGTTTGAGACACCAGAGCGAGTGTTTGTGGTCATGGAGAAGCTTCATGGAGACATGTTGGAGATGATCCTGTCTAGTGAGAAAGGCCGACTTCCTGAGAGGATCACAAAGTTCCTGGTGACACAGGTGATACTTTGCCTCAATTATAACATCACCCTGTCTGACCCTAACTGTAAAAACAAAGTCACAAAGGTTTGGGTCCATAAATTTAGCCTTTGTTAAGAAAAATCCAGTGACCACATCCAGGACAAATGGTAAATGGACTGATTCTTATATAGCGCTTTTCTACTCTCCCGGAGTACTCAAAGCACTCTGTACAACGCCTTCGATGCTTGTTCCCTCCTGGGACCACGGCGGGTCTGAGCCCGTGCTGGAATGGTAGCGCTGGGCAGGATGGCTGCTGTGTTTGCTTCGGATTACTCCTCACCCCCCACCCGACCCTGTGGCTTGTCACGTGTTCCATAATGTTGTGCTGTGGACATTTATGTGCTTTTTTTTTGTTTCCTGTTCTCATGCTGTCCTCCCAGGAGCCCAGCATGAGTAGAGGTCTCCTTTTTTCCTCTTGTACTTTCCCATTGTAGTGTATATTTCAGTGTTTTTCTGTAACGCTACCGATCTCCGACCTGTATCCCCATGTGATGTCTGTGTTGTGTGTGTAAGGGGGGGGGGGGGGGGTCCTATTTCACTTCACTGCACGTGGCGAATAAAGCCTTGATTGATTGATTGACCCAATCACACCCATTCTCACCAGCACTTTCTCTGAACTTAGTGCTTTCTCAGTACATTTACACACATTCATACTCCGATAGATGCGTCAGAAAGCAATTTGGGGTTAGTATCTTGCACAAGGATACTTGATATGCAGGTTGGAGGAGCCAAGGATCGGACCACCAACCTTCCGATCAGTAGGTGACCTGCTCTACCTCCTGAGCTGAGAGTGTTTAATAATCATGTTACTGCTGATAGGAATTACTGGAAAAATTCTGATTGTATAGGTCTATAATCTCTGCTCACATTCAGCCAAATGATGCAACACTGATCAGACACTTCACTGTGCACATGAACAATGGGTAAGAAAATGAATAGAACATAACTGAAGGCAGAGACTTGCAAACCAGCAGTAACTAAAGATGGATTCAGTAAAGGCCTGGCAGAGCATCTCAAAGGGAGGTTGTAAAGTTCAGACAGTAAGTGAGTCTCATTTGTGTTATGTTGCATTGTGCTTTTGTCAGTTATGTTTGTACTTTTGACTGGGGACTAAAATTGAAATTAAAACTGAATTGAATTGAATTGAATTGAATTACGGCCTGACCATAGTATTTTAGTGTTCCCCTTGCATAGATTTACTGCCTGACCGGTGCCATTAGCATTGAGTGTTTGACAAGAGGTCCAACATCATTATAGCAAATGCAATCTGTGTTTTTCTGTCTCACTGTCAGATCTTGGTGGCGTTGCGTCATCTCCACTTCAAGAACATTGTCCACTGTGATCTGAAACCTGAAAATGTCCTGCTGGCTTCTGCAGACTCTTTCCCCCAGGTAGTATGTTTATGTGTTTATTTGTTACGCTTGGACAGTACCTGTTTTTCAAATGGAGATGTGTATCCATCCTAAGTTTAAGTATCTCGGGGTCTTGTTCACGAGTGAGGGAAATGGGAGATCAGCAGACAGATTGGGGCTGCGGCTGCAGTGATGTGGGTGTTGTACCAGTGCATCGTGGTGAAGGGAGAGCTGAGAGTATAAGCTCTGGATTTACCCGTTGATCTACGTTCTCACCCTCAACTATGCACACGAACTCTGGGTAATGACCAGAACAACAAGATCATGGATCAAGAGCTTCGCAATCAGCGATGGGGTTAGAGTAGACTCGCTACTCCTCTACATCGAAAGGAGCCAGTTGATTAAAGCGTTTGTGACAAAGTTTTCAGTGGAAAAATGCAAAAGAAGTCAGTTGATTGGATGGGCTATTTGTCAGTTATCCTAGGTAAACCTCAAACAATCAGATCAACAGAGCAAGCATGTTCTGAACCTGAACTTGCTGAAGCCAGTTGGGAAAGCAAGGCACAAAACGTATCTTTCAGGCATTGTATGGTGGACTGAAATGGAGTATTACTATCTTAATGTTTTAAACATTAAACCCAATATCCTCATCAGAACTCCCTGTTTTTCTCAATTCAGCTGCTGGCATTTTGCTGCAGGTGCTCTATCATGATTCAGCCTTAGTTCTGCATATTATTCATGACAATATGTAATAGTAATAGAACTGCTCTGTCAAGTAGATGTTTTTGCTAAGGCTGAAGATGATATTTGTGAGACTGTTAAATAGATGTTGTGTTTCCACCCAGGTCCTGCACCGTTTAGATAATATTGACTACCTTTATTCAGGCTTATGCAAATAATCTGTTAAAGGTTTCAAATTCTCAGTTATTAATATCTTGTAACTTTTAGTATAGCTGTTTAAAAGTTATGTCAGAATTCTTCTAATTTCTAATTTTATCTGAATTATCTACAGAAAAATTTGCATGTCTTGACAACACTGGCAAACAACAGTAGTAAAAAAAATGATGTGTGTTGAGTTCCGAGCTGCAGAAAGAGTGAAGTTATGCAGTGATAGAAACGGAAAATACAAAACACGCACACGTATTAGTATTTGTGGATGCAAGCAATAAAAGTTGGACATAGACACTCCATTAGCTGTCAGTGTAACTATTAGCAGCTTCCTTCAGTGTTCGGTCTTTAGAAATAGCTGTTAGTGTCAGACAGACTAACTGTTAACTCTAGTGATGCATCATTTAGCTGTTTGGCTCATAATTCCTCACATGATACTTAGTGTGTATCATCTGCACAGCCTGTTCCTCTGAAATATCATGAAACAAACAAAATGCAAATATCTGGCTCCATTTGGAAGAGATGTGTTAACGTTTGCGTGTCAGCCGGTTGCCATAAACAAGTGAAATCAATAAATTTTAAAGAATAATATGACATTTATCAAAATCCTCTTTTTTTATCTTTCTCAGAATCATTTGAGGTAATTGGCATCAGATTTATGTCTGTGTCAGTAAAGAGAAAGTATGTAAACTAGTTTAATACGACTGGGAGCAAGAGAGATATTGTTGGCATAGCTGAATAAAACTGTCAGTTACAGTTCTGTTTAGTCTATATAACTAATGTACACAGTTAGTTTGTGCTACAGGTAGCTAGAAAGCTAACAATATATTTAGCATATGTTAAGAAAGGAATATTAAGTAGGTCTAAATGTTTGAACTCAGGTTTGATATTTTGAAATCATATAGAGAGAAAACACATTCCTAGCCTGACAATGGAAAAATACTCACTCAGCTTTATTGTTATGACACAACATTTATGTGACAAATGAATACTATAGGAACTTCTCTGGTTCTACACTATAAAAGTGCAAGTCAGCAAATGTCAAAATGAAAGATTTACGTGTCTATGTAGCGCTTACCTTTATTTGAACGCTGAACAATTTCTTGTTCCACATGGCGGCATAATTTACCTATCCAGAAAAATGCACAAAGAATATTTAAAAATACATGTAATTGTCTGTACTTTGAAATAAAGTCGCTTGGGGGGGTATGGATCATAAGTCTGCAAAATTCATAGTTTCTCTGTATATTATTGTTTTTCCTCCACGGATAGATGATCCAAGACCTCCCAAAACATTTTTGTCCAGTTTTGTCTGTCATAATGGAGTAAATTTTTGTCAGCTAGAGAATAATAGTCAATTCAGTCAATAATGTGACTGAAAACTATGAACATATGGTATTTCTTTTTTGGTGGGAAGTACTATAAGGTCACAAAACACGGTAAAATCACATTATTTATAGTTTGAAAAGCTCTAAAAATGAGGTAAACTACTACTAGAAGATCTGCTAGATCACTGTGGCTCTGTGACTACTGAGCTCTACTATGCTAAAAGTTATAAGTTAAGTTTTAATGTGTTATATTTAATATAGAAATAAATTAAAAACACAAGTATGACTTAGTTGATGTATGCCTAAAAATAATTTGCATAACTTGAGATAGTTTCAGGTGATAGAGCACCTCAAATTTCCAGGCATCAAATTTAATTTTTAGAAACCAAAACCAAGCAATGCATATGTAAACATTTAGTATAACTATTCACTCATATAATGTGCCAGTTTCATCAGCCTACCATTTTTAGTTATGACCACAGGTGTGGGAATAGTTTAGGGTGAAAAACTGAATTTCCTGAATTCTGGAAGAACACTAAAGTTTGAAAATGCTCTGCCCAGATGCTGATTGATGAGATGCAACAATGTCACTATATCACATAACCTGATAAATCCATGTGGTTCTACAAACTTACAGAGAGACAATTTTGATATCCACTGAAACCACCTTGTGTGGTTATTGCTCGATAAATAGTTATTGATTTTTCCTACATTAAGACTCCAAATCTAAGTCTCCATATTTGAGTATCAGGATGGAGAGACAGCCCATGAAACAACTCGAAATACATTTAGACAACGATGTGAGATTGCATGTTTAGGTCTGCAAAAGAGAAATGATTCATCACAACCTTGAAAAGAGCCAACATATCCATAATAATTTCCATCTTCCTCCTGAGTGTGAGTGAATCATCCAGCAAGCTAACGGCCAACAGTTTGTTTGTTTTTTTACTTTTAGTAGCTTCGTTACACTTAGAATCAATCCACATGTCCATTTAAATACTAACACCATGATATTTCTTTCTGGCTAGAAGGTTACTATGTTAGATCAGGTGGTTAAAGAGTAATAAATTCCTGTCCAAGACACTGATAAGCCTCACATTATAAAGACAAATGAATGTCAAATGTGTCACACTACACAGAAAAATTGACTGTTTTAGACATTTATTGTGAACAACCCTAATGTTTTTACTACATATCACTGCTATAGTCTAGTATTACCAGTCTGACAGTTGTGTAGGTTAAGACCATAGATATAATGCTGTGAAATGACCAGCCAGCTTTTACATTGTTTTACTTTTACCTCCACTACTAACAGCTTTAGTAATTTATATTGCTCCTGCTGCAGGTGAAGCTGTGTGATTTTGGGTTTGCTCGAATCATTGGTGAGAAGTCATTCAGGCGTTCAGTGGTCGGAACACCAGCATATCTTGCTCCTGAAGTTCTGAGAAATAAAGGCTACAACCGCTCTCTGGACATGTGGTCAGTTGGAGTCATCATCTATGTCAGGTAGGATGATACCTTTACTGATAAACATAATAGTCTGAGTAGATTTTGGTTTAAAATTTTATTCTTCTTTCTGCTTGTCTATTTCTGAGTTTTTCCTTTATCTCATCCTTCTCCTTTTTTAGTTGTGTTTCTGTAAACACAATGTAACATCTATAGGATACCATCTATACTTTAATGAATTTCTATTATTATGAAAAGATTAGTGATAAATGTGCAAAAAACTAAAAGTATTTATGTTTTTGCAGTCTCAGTGGGACGTTCCCTTTCAATGAAGATGAAGATATTAATGATCAGATCCAGAATGCAGCCTTCATGTACCCCCCTCACCCCTGGAAAAAAATCTCCCAAGAAGGTGTGGCATGTTGCTGAGCCTCTCAACCAGAAGTCTACAAGACCTAAAGCTAACCCACAGAAAACCTACTTCATTCAAAAAAGATCTGACATGATGAGTAACATCTATTTGTGACATAATTGGTATATATATCTCTCCACAAAAATGTCCAAACTATCCTGGACGAGCCCCCATTTATGTTTTACGGCCTGGCTCAAGCCCTGTGTTTTCTTCTGCTTGTTACTGCTCCATCTGTGTTACCTCTGCGTGCCTTCCCTATGTTGCCTCAGCGTTATCTCTGTCAGCTTTCCCTCTTTCCCAGTTCCTCATCCCCCGGTTCTGCTCCACCCTCAGGTTACATGTTATGCTTAGTTTTCCGAAGTTTAGATATTGTTAGTTTTCTCTGTTCCACCGGTTTGGAGTATTGTTCAGCCGAAGCCTCGCTGTCCGTTCAAAACATTCTCCTGCATCTGTGTCTGCATTTGGGTCCTCATTCTTCTATCATTCCACATGTCTGTTGCAGCCATGACAAATATGGAGACTAATACCAGAATTTAAATGAGAAGAGGTTTTATTATTATATATAGCACCTTTTATTATTTATGTAACACATTAACTAAAATAGCTGGTACTACTAAGACAGAGACTACTGTGCCTCCATGAAAGCCTGCCTCATATATGCCTTTATCCACACCTGACTAGGTGTGGTCAATTAGCAACAGCTGAACACTCCTTCACTGCCACTGCAAAGAGAGTAGGGGCTGCAGAGGGGCGCAACAAGCTAGGTTAATGCATGCATCACTAATAAAGAAGTAGAGCCTTCAACCTATTCTTTCAGCCAGCAGAGGATAGCTTCCCTGGTTTCAAAGATGAGCTGAACATTGCTGGTGTCAGTTTCTTCTAAAGCATTTTTACTGGAATTATCTGAGAAAAATAGTTGCAAGGTTCAGACTGTCAAAGAAATCAGTGCTCTAGTTTTGGTATTTTATTAGCCTGTCATTAGCTTGTATGTTATGGACACTAGTTGCTAACAGAGCTTGCTAGCCTTAGCTTATGACATGGCACTCTGGAATCTTATCCAAATATAGGTCGTGTCCAAATTCATGGGCTGAGGACCCAGCCTTCGCGGTCTACGTGGGCCGGGTCCTCAGAAGGTCGGGTAGGCCGGAAGTAAACGGCTGGGGAAATTGGACGGTCTAGCCTTCTGATTAGCGTCACCGCTGTCTCGGTGGAGTTTAATAAACTCAGCTGTCTGCTCCTTGCTATCTAAAATATAACAGGACACTGGTGTAAATTCTCGGCCGCATCAGTGACCCTAGAGCTCCCAGCTAGCTATCGAGCTGGTGGGTAGCAGACGTCTCCGAAAACGTCGAAGCACTTTTGCAAATATGCGATATTTTGATAAACCGAGCAGATATTTGATGTTTACACAGCTACTTTCTTGCCTGAAAATATGTTAAAAGTTTATTTTGTGACCCAGAAAGATTAGTATGAGTAATTTTAAAACTTAGTAGCGGCCGCCATTGTTGGAAACTGGAGTTTGGCTGGGCTGCGCTATGAATTCTGGGATATGGTGGGCCACGAAGGACACACCCGACCCATCCTTCAAATTTGGGGAAAAGGAGGACGCATTTGTCGGCTGCATTCGGAGGAGTCTACGAATTTGGA
>NW_024582646.1:528899-560368 GCF_018398535.1 Haplochromis burtoni | reverse complement strand
TCACACAGCAATAGTACATTCACGTAGTTGTAAAAGCATGATAACATATTAAGTAATCCAAAGTATTCAGAATACGTTACTCTCATTGAGTAACGTAACGGAATACGTTACAGAATACATTTTGGGGCATGTATTCTGTAATCTGTAATGGAATACATTTTAAAAGTAACCTTCCCAACACTGCTTCTGACACTAAAACTAGCAAAACAGCAGCCAAAGCATTAATACCAAAGCTTCAAAATTTAGAGACCAATACCTGTTTATTTCTATGTCTGGATTTTTAAATTAGAATATATTAAACAGGCAGATTCATGTCTGCGAGACTGACTGAAATGTTGAATGTGTGATCAAAGATGAATTGCTTGTTTCATCTTTCTGTATGACACCATGTATGACAGCATACAAGCAGAGGTAATTATGTTTTATGTTGCAGTATAATAACTCCAACATTTCCTTGAAATCAGTTCAAGCCATTCTCTGCTGCTGTATGACTCATGTTGTTGCCGTCATTGTCTCTAAATGTGTCTGCCGTGTGTGTTGGCTGGAATTGTCCTGTTGACTATGAGACAGATTTAAAATCGCCTGACTCACTCACTCCTAAACCGGATCCCCGAAGTGCTCTTAACCTTCCCTCCACCTCCTCATACTGCCAGAATGACTTGAGCTGTGCTTCAAAATAAATACAAGCCATTTCTGTTGGCCACAGGAGGATTAAATGTCAGGGAATAAACTCTAAGTGCGCCAAGAAATGTGCGTTTGCAAAGATCAGTTTTAAATAAGACCCTTTTGCCTACAAGCATACACAATTCAAGTTTTTAAATGGAGATGAAATAAAGTTTTGAAAGTCTACCACATTTATGGTCATGCAGAGGTAGTCTTCCTCCCCCAGGAAAAAAGTATTTTGTTTTACCTTTAAAGGTATAATGGCACATCACTGTGCCATTATATACCAGGCATTACCTTAGTGGTACCCTCTAAGGTATTGCCATTGAGCCCTTTATGGGGCAAAAACTTTGTACGCTTCTTTTTTGTAGCTGGTGGCGCAGTCATGAAACTCTGACTACAATTCTGCACCTTAATAAAGGGGACACTTGTTACCCATTCATTGATGATGGTGCTACTCTTTAACTGCCATTACCTGAGACTCAATAAGATTGCATTAGCCAACCTTCTTGCACATCCCAAATAATACAAGTTGTTTTTAAAGCATGCTGGGGCTTCAGATGATATTATACTAGTACATTTATAAAATATAATTGATATAAAAATTTTATACAGCATTGTGACAAAGAAGCAGCCAAAATTAACAGAAGTATACACTAATAACTTTTTTAATATCTGCAGCTTTTAATGATGATGCAATCCTCATTTCTAAATCGTAAATTGCAAAGAGAAAAGACCGAGCTCTCTAGTAGCAGGTTTATTTGTGATAAACGGAAAAGAAAGACCAAAGACAGAGCACTGTGTTCACACATTAGTGCAAGGATATTTTGTACACTGCTCAAAAAAAGTTAAGGGAACACTTGAGAATTACAATATAGCACAAAGTCTGGTAAACTTCAGGTATATGTATCTACCCAGTTAGAAGGCATAATCTATTGTGAACCTAGTTCACTTCCTTTGATCCAAATAAAAGCGATAAAGGATTCCTTGGAGAGGCAACAATAGGGGAAATATTAATTAAAGTTGATTTAATTATTGACAATTATTTAAATTGTTTGCATTTTACAATTCATTCATTTGTTTTAAAAAAATGTTTAATTCCTACATATGCATATCACACTACATGAGAGATATATGTTGTATAATTTATCATTTACAGTTATATACAGTTCATATCCTCTCTTTCACTGGGATTGCACTACTTCATATTTAGGTTTATTTAGGACCATAAATATTTGACACAGATTTTGTTATTCTCTGCACATCACCATAGAGTGCAGCTTTTAAATATTTAATTTAAGGCATTTAACAAAATGTTGCAGATATTATTTCAGGGATTATAGTTATTTTGATTTTAGCTATTTTATAGGGCTCAAAATGACAATCTAAGATATCTTTAAACATGAGAATTGTTTTTAATACTGTGATGAAAAGCCTTTGCAGTCAGTGACTGATTGAAGTCTAGAATCCATAGATATCAACAAATGTTGTTGCTCTTTTGAAATGCTCTACCAGGTCTGTCAGCAGAGTATCGGCCTTAACACTTCAGAAGTCATTCTGCTACTTTTATCAGGATTAACAAATACTAATGACCTAGTTCCAATGGCAGTCATACATGACCATGACATAGCATTGGCTCCACCATGTTTGACAGATGATCTGCTTGACGGCATGAGAAGTTCCTTTTCTTCTCCATACCTTTCTCTTTATATAATTCTGGTTAATCTTAGTTTCAAAACTTTTGATCTCTTTAATAGGATTTGTTTTTGTTTTGCTTTGTTTGTTTTGGGGGTGTTTTTTCAGTTAATAATGCCCTTCTGACTTCTTTAAGTTTTGTGGAAAAAAGTCCAGTTGCTTTCTTTCCAACCTCCTTAGATATAACCATAACCTGGATGACTGAGAACTTTATAGATGTTTTTCCAAATGTCACCAAGAAATTCACACATCCATGCCCTTCTCTTCCCCACTGCCCTCTCCACTCTTCCCTGAACCCCTTGTCAACACAGGAATCAAATATTCTATATCTACATGACAGAATTTTCTGAAATCTATACTTTAGGTGGATTTGGCTTAAAAGTAAGGAAACAACTACATTTCAAAATAGGGTATGGATAGGGTATAAAAGGTGTCCATCAACAGAATTTTACTTTTATACCCCTGGGATGTCGATCTGGTCAAGTAATAACAATAAACTATTTCTCATTATTTATTCACAGTTGTGTGTATGTCTTTAAATCAGGTTTCTTGTGAGACTAAACACTGCAGTTCAATAACTGTTTAGAATGACTGTAAACTAACATTGTTATTCTTTGGCCTTTGGTTTGGATTATCCAAATTATGAGGTCATGAGACAGGTCTGGGAAACAGGAGAGAGCCAGTGCTGCTGAGGAGTTAAGGAGAGGTGAATGTATGTGGTAACTTGAAGAACTAGGAGAGTCCATCAGTTTGTGGAATGAGGATCTTAGGTTTGTAGGGGGGGTGGGTTCATACGGTAGTCCATTCATGTGCATAATGCCAAGTGATGGAGGCCTCTGTAGACCTGAGGGGCCTTGGGGTCCCAGAGCTGTTCAGACCACTGACCCCTAAAGAGAGGTTAACATCATGTTAGCTTTGCTCATTAGCCCTGACTGGCCCATGACCATGGGTGGGCCTCAACCCCAAATTCTCCTCCTACTAATACTCTGCACTTTCATTCTCCCCCTGTGTTCCCTATGTTCTTTCTTTCTTACATTCTTGTATTCCTCCATGCAGCGATTGACCTGATCAACAACTTGCTGCAAGTGAAGATGAGAAAGAGATATAGTGTTGACAAGACACTAAGCCATCCCTGGTTGCAGGTAGGAAATCAGTCATTTGAATAACTCCATTAAAATCAATTTGGGAGCATTTTTCAAGTTCAATACAAATCTGTAACATAACAATCAAGAATCAGTCAATAATACATTTCAGATTAATATAGCATCATCCAAATCATATAAAGGGTTCACTTTATATGATTACTGTTTCAGTTAAGATTTAGAGCTTTCATTAACCCCATATGTGTAGCATGTAAAAACATTTTGGAGTTTTGGGAATTTTTTTCTTTTTGTTTATTTAACATTAGCAACCTTAATCCATCTTATTTAAATAAACTTTATTGTCTGCAGGCAAAGTAAGTGGGGCCACATTAAGGTCACAGCTTCTGCAGTAATCAGGAAATGCAGTCTAACAGCTACTGTATTGTGTAACACTGCTAGCAAGCTGAACTGAAAAGGATTTCATTCTGGTATAGCAACCCGACTAGACTTCTGACACACATGAAGTTCCAAACTGAATTAACTGAATGAGTTGAGAACATGTAATCTCACATTCTTTTAATGATATGTAGTGAATAAGAATTAAACATCTAGTTGTTGAATCACAATGCATTTCACTTTGGTATGGGATAAAAACCAGAGGCACAATTCCACAATAATGCTAATGCTGCATTTTATTTGCTATCTGTTAGATTTATATCTTATGTTGATGATAATCAGAAAATATAGTGTAGGTAAAAAAAAACAACAATTTTTGTGTTTACAGCCAGTTTTGCTCCCCCCACTGAGCCAGAAAATCTGTTCATGTAGTTATTTACCAGTTTAGGCGTGAAGTTGTAGTGCCTAAACTGTTCGAAGGTTTAGGTGCTACAACCTCAGAAGTGTGGTCACCTCTGGTTTAGAGTGTGGAGCAGTTAGGAGATCCTGATCTGATGATTGGAGAAGTATGATGATTGGAGAAGATTGGAGAAGTATGATAAAAACTATTTTAAAACAAAGTGACAGGTTCCAGGCTTGAACTTTGATCTGATTCCACTGATTTTTGCCGGGAAAACAATTAAGAAATTTCCACAATCATCAGATGATGTCGCAGGAAAACTGCACAGAGCAGGCATAAAAAGTCTGTTGAAAGAGGAAGCTTGCATTGCACTTATTATTGTTAGTCAAGCCAAACAAGTAGGATGTTATGCATATTTTACAAGTTGAATGAATGTGGTTAGTAGGTCCTTTATGTGATGCTAGTGCACATAGAAGGTTGTATTTGGTTCAGCTTTTTTGCAGTCTGTTCTGTGATGATGAATATAACCACTCATCCAAGGGGAGGAAATTACAGCATGAGCTAATTTGGATTTTTACATTATCAAGGGCTAATGTACACAGATTATTAAATCAATTCAGAGTTGAAAATCTAGCTGCCCAAATCTAATTAAAGATAATTTGCATCTACCTCTGTGAAGACAAACTGGTTGTAGAACAGACATGAAGAGCGAGTTTAGGGATAGGACAGGAGCAAAAACAAGGTCCAGGATGTGTCCAACATCATGAGTTGGACCATTAACCATGATGGACCTAATAAAACAATTTTGCAGTATTAACATATCTGGTGGCATGCAAAGAGATTTGAATACTCTGTAAGGAATTCAGTAGGGGATTTAGGAGGTCACTAGATAACAATATATCCATCCATTCATTCTCTTCCAACTATCACAGGATCACAGGACCCTGAACAGGTCGCCAGGCTGTTGCAGGGCTAACACAGAGAAACAGACAACTTTTCACATGCAAATCCAAATACAGGCATTTTGGAACAAACAGTTAACCTGACCTTACTAACTGCCTATGGCCTGTTTGAGGAAACTGAAGTACCTGGAGCAAACCTGGGCAACCATTAGGAGAACATGGAAGCTCTATAAAGGAAGTCCCTGGTGGATTTGAACCCAAAACCTTGCTGCAAGGCAAAAGTGCTAACCACTGTCCCAACTGAAAGTACACTTGCTTTGTACACTTATAAATGATAGTATTTTGAATGACACTAATCAGAAGTAAATGGAACACAATTATCTATATATTATGTATTTGTCACCACAACCAAAGTTTGTGGTTTTCAGACTTTCACCACAAAGTTTTCAGACAAAAGCAGACAACGAGAAAATACGACCAGCCACCCATTATCTGATTTCAAAAGTGTTTGCTATATGTGTTTTTTGTAAAAGACAAAAGACAAGATAATGGTGTTATTAAATTATTTAGGCTATGGGTGTGTTCATTTTCTCCGCCAGGACTACCAGATGTGGCTGGATCTAAGAAACCTTGAATCTCGGATAAACGAGCGCTATATCACCCATGAGAGTGATGACCTGCGATGGCATCATCACGCCCAGCTCAGCGGCCTAGACTACCCCATGCACCTAACCAACAGCCCCTGTGGTGAAGTTGGACAGGGGATGAAGCGTTACAAGGAAAAGGAGGAAGAGCTGGAGACCCTCAGTGAGAGGGTGAGTGAACTATGAGGAAGTAAGAAGACTTATTTTCCAAACAACATGAGAAACAATGACTATCACAAAATGAAAAAAGCACAAAATGAAAACTTACAAAAAATTAGATCCTTATTTTACTTCCAAAAATCATAACGAATCTTATTCTAATTAATCTAATTAACAAGTAGTTGTTTCGTATTTGCAAGATAAGGCTCTTAGAATTACATCTGTAATGCTAGAGTCACTGCATAATTAGGAGTTAACAATTTTGTATTTAATTAGAAGGTCCTTGTGTTATTTATCCCATAGTTTTTTTCGATAGGGTTGTAAAGCTCAAACTATTTATTACCTTTACAAGGCACAGAACTTTCAAATATATTTGAGATTATTGTTATATGTAAGGATCTTGTAATTATTTTTATGTAATTACAAGTCTTTTGTTTCCGAATTTCAAAGAATTATTCTCGCAATTTACAAATGCAACCTTTGCTCATTTTAAATTTCCTATGAATAAGCACCTTGATAAACTCACCCTATCCCAGAATACCAAAACAAAAATCCTATGTTAAGGCAATATTGATTTTTGATTAAGAGGTGTGAATTTTTCAAATGACTTCTTAATTTTGACTTTAAAAAAGTTAACGTCATGCAAGATAGTATAATTACGAAATATACAGTGGAGACATATATGATCCACTGTTGTAATTACTTGATCATTATTTCATGCAATTTTTTTCCCTTTGTAATCTTTATCCTTATTAAATGTAGTAAAATTAATTTAAAACAACATAATCGTTCCATCCTTACTTTGTTGCTATGAAACAAAAATGTCATTTCTCCATGAAGAGCTACAAATTACAGTACTGGGCAGAAATCTTGAGACATCTCTCAATTCTTTATGTTTTGCTTGGGAAATGGCAGATCCGTGCAGTGATTTATAGAACAGAATTCTGTTGAATGGGAACAGAATGTAAGGTGAAAACACCTGTGCGCACACTGCTTCAGTAATGTTGAGGTCTGGGTTGTGGCTAGGCCAATTCATGGCAGGTGGGGTTTTTTCTACCAAAGTATGCTTTACTATACTGACTATATGTTTAGGATCATTGTCGTCCTGGATGATGACGCCACTGGCAAGTATAATGCATGGTGCATCAAAATCTGATGCAACCATATTTTCATAAATTTTGGTAAGATCCCAAAAACCACAGGATGCACAGCAGCCCAAAATCAGTTTGATTCACAGATGACCTCTCTCTTAACTACGTTTTGAAGCAAAACATTTAAATTGGGATTTTGCTTCCCACTGTTGCCAACTGCTTGCTCATAGAGGGTCATCTGACTGACTGATCTTTTCCTATTTCTTAATGACTTGATTTCATATACCTGCTGTAGATAGTTCTTAGGTCTGCCACTTCTTCTTTTGTACTCCACATGTCCTGTTTCCTCCGATTTCTTAAGGGAACACTGAACACTGTATGCCAAGATTTGCCAAGTTTTCTGTGAATTTTTCTTTCCGAATCGCCTCGTTGGTGCACAAGTACTGTTTTATGCCTGCAAGCCTGTGTGATCTTTGCCATTTTCATAGAACAAACTAATGACGTAGGGAAAATGACAACAAAGTGCTAAGGATAAAGTGTAAAATTGGTTCTGTACTAAGTTGTCTTTAATGTGAAGATACAACACCGGTTCATGTGTTACGGTCTATGCCTTTTCTGTGATTCGTGGGCCATTGTTAAATGGCTCATCAAACAAAAGAATATTCTCCTGAAAATGATCTGGACTGGACTGAAAATGAGTGAACAAGTAGCCATTGTCCAAAGAAAAAGGCCTTCAGAAATCCTGGAGAAATACTAAAGACCAATTACAATCAAGGTTGGGTCCTTGGAAGCAATATATAAAGAAATGAGGGGTGGCTCAGGAAATTTGCACAGTAGTGTATATGAGTTATACTTAGAAAATAAAAAGATGAATGTGAATTGTTAGGAACCACTACATTTTTTTCACCATAAATCATAGTAAATCACTGAAAATGACACATCAGAAAGTGTGTCAGAAGGCGATCATGAACTAATATTTAATTTATACTGTACAAACATGAAACTTGCTATTTAGGGCTTGTCACATATTCACGAGTTTCCTGCAGCTTGCACAAGATTTTGCAGATGTGGAAATAAGCCATGGCTTCCTTCACAACAAATCCAAAACAAAACACAGAGCTCATTCACTATCAAAACTTACCAAGTGTTTACACTCATATCGTCAGATTAAAGTAAAGCAGTATTCACTTTGGATCTTGTGTAGATTAAATCCTTACATTCTTTAAAAATGTATATACATTATTCATTATAAAAACAAGTTCTAAACTTGATTTTAAAAAAAGGAAACAGCATTTTTCTTCAACCTTGACAAAAGTCTTTTCTTTTGCTCGTCATGTAAAATTATTTAAGGTAACGTGTGTCTTCTGTCTGATAAACACAAAGTAGAAGGACAGTTGATCTTCACAACTGAAACATAATTCCTAATTTTCCTTTGTAGCAATGAAAAGTCACGAGTTCGGGTTTCATTCCAAAAAGAGATATCCAAGGTACTGTCATTAAGTCATTTACAGATAAAGTGACTGCTCAGTGAAAAGTAATTTACTATGATTTGAGACGTTTTTACTTTCCCCATGTTTTCCAAAAATGGATATGTAGCATTTTGGAATGAAAATCCTCAGTTGCTAAAAACACACTGCCAGTGACATACCAAAAACAACAAGATAAATGTTTTAATGTGTCAGTATTTTTTTTTTTTAACAGTGGAGCCACAAATATCTAATCCAAATGGGAATATATGATTACTTTGATACATTTGCATTGCTGTGGTTTTCTTTCTTTTCCTATGAGATGAGATAAAAGGTGATGTGTCTGGTTTCGTTTGACAGGAAGTTCACTTGAATGCTATGTTTTGCCTTCTGTAAACAGTATAAATGTTAGTGTCTCAGCACAATCTAGGACCCAAATACATGCTCTTTTGATTTTGTAAGGGACAACATCAAGGCCATGTTTTCACCTAAGCTTTTCAGGAAATGCTCCATCTTTAGCTCAACATTTAGTTAACCTTCTGAATCTTTTTGAAACATTCATAGAAAATAACACACAAACTAGTTTTCATCTCCCTGTTTATGGTCTTGACTGTCCACCTCTGCCTTGCTTACTAGTAAACATATGAAAATAAAATAATATTAAAAATTTTGGAATTTGAATAAAGCTTTAATCAGCAGGTTTCATGTCTTCTTTCTATACAGTTGAGAGACTGGAGCTGATGCATTCCTGGTAATATGCTGTATGTTAATACTTAGCAAATACCAATTTATCCAAAAATACTTCTATGTAGAAACTTTTTTAAGACTGAGGATTAAAGGCTTATACCATCTTTTGGACAAAAGACAAGCCAGTCCCTGTGTCAAGATTCCATTTCCTATCTCTGTTTGTTAACTAAATTACGAGCAGAGGATAAGACGTGTGGAGCAGACTTTGAATCAGGTGCGAAAGATATTGTGTAGGACAAGATTTTGTTGACAATGTGTCAGAGATCCTGTTCATACGACGACCTTTTTGAAGTACCAGTGTGTTTTACTTCTCATTCAAAATTTCTTTCAACGACAGTCATTAAAGCAGTTTTGTCACCAGTTTGCTTAACTCAAGCACCCAGTTCGACCTCAATCCTCGTATCTCCTCTCCTAGCCACCTCCACTTCCCATTTCAGTTCTTCCTAGTAGAAAGTCAAGCCAAAGGAATCAAAAAGCTACCTTTGTGCACTAGCATAATTGTTTCCTTCTACTTTTTGAAGCACTTCCTCAGATCCATGAAGATCCTTATCATCTTCATCAGTGCAGGTCGCTCTAGGTCATCTGGCAATAACTTATTTAGCTGAAACAGCAGAATGTCATCCAGCCAAAACATCTGGATATTTGTTCGTTAAAAATGCTGCTGTTCTCTTTATCCCATACTAAATAAATACTCCATAAAATCAGGACAAGTTTGCATTTATCCAGCTTATTAATATTCACACCAGCAAGTAAAGAAAATTACCTTAACTTGATGTTTTTACATCAACCACTCTTCCTGGGTTTAAATACTCAATCTTGCCATTCAGTCACTTCGGAAAGGCATTTCCGTACTCACATATTCGATGTGGGACCAGTCGCTTGTGATCAGCTCAGTCTGTAAGGATGGATATGTTGGACATCTTTCAGCTTTCAGAATTCAGGAGAGAGCAACTGTGGTACATGGGTACTATCGCTACTACCAACTGTTTACAGAACAAGCCCTTTGTGCGCAAGGTGGTTTGTGCCACTGTACTGAAATAACTATCTATTGTTATTGTAGTGTAGAGGTTAGTAGCAACCAACGTTATCACTGTACCTCAGAATTTGTCCCTGAAAAAGAATTTACTTTTTTGAGACACCACCTTCAAATGAACATACACTGATAAAACAACTAACCTCTTCTCAATTGATTAACCATTAATTTGGGGACTTGAATGAGTAAAACAATCAAATCAAGAAAAGTTATTAATTTATCAGATCCACAAAATATACTAAATGACTTATTTGAAACTGGTTAATAATTAAATTTAAAATTACATTTAAAGTTATATCTGAATAGTCAGTAATTGAGAATTGTGTATACCAGCCGTGGTCAACATCCTCCTATACAACATTAATTACACCAGGATATGTATTAATGAGAATTTATTTACAAAAGTAATGACTGCAAACATGCAAAGATCTAACTAAGGACTAAGACTAAGAGAACAAAGTATATGTGTGTTTGGGGGACACAGACAGAGTGTTTGTTGACTATGTCCCTGCAGTTCTGTAAGGTGGTTGAACATGTGGTCAAAGCCAAATAAAAGGTGTGATCCTGCTTACATGTGTTGCTGTTGTTGCCCGTGGTAAAATTAGCTGCTGTGGCTAACTTGAACCCTTTTTTTAACTTGGTTATGGTGGATACCAGCTAACCTTCTGTAGGACATGCATCGCTGCAGTCAGAAGACTGTTTGCAGAGCATATGATAGAGAGGATGGGGGAGTGAAGCAAAGCTCTCAGGTCCACACATACACCCATGGCAATCTTTTCCATAATCGATAATTATTGATGACAATTCCTTTTTTTAAGCTTGGTTTTGTTTTGCTTTGCTTTGCTTTGTTTTGTCGTTTTCTTTGTTTTTCTCCCCCGCAGAAAAAATGGTGGCCAGCAATTACTGCAAGTTGATTTTAGAA
The DNA here is from genome assembly GCF_018398535.1 of Haplochromis burtoni. Lineage (NCBI taxonomy): Eukaryota > Metazoa > Chordata > Actinopteri > Cichliformes > Cichlidae > Haplochromis > Haplochromis burtoni. The sequence continues at coordinate 549,168 of NW_024582646.1, read as the reverse complement.
GGTTATAGTTTATCGGCCTGAGTTCTGCCCAGACAATAAATAATAGTTTAGGAGAGGGCTCCTACCAGGCTCTGCAAGATACTTGTTTACTGATAAGCAAGGCAAAGTTGAACACCGGTTATTTTAACCTGTCCCACACAGAAACAAAGGAGAACAGTATGCATTGGGTTTTTTTTTTATATCATGATACTGCCATTGGTCTTAAACATAAGGGCTGTTTCTCTCAAGACTCTATGGCATCATCTTCTTTGTGCCTCTTTCATACAGATCAAACTTCTGTACACTCCAAAATTGGCATTCCAGCTTTAACTGGAATTGAAATGTTAAGTGTCTTGTGTCTTGTCTCTGTAAAGGGTTGACTTATGAAGCATTCAATTAAGTATTTTGTTTATAACATGCTTAAACCATTGTACATGTTTTATTGTGAAGAATCTGTAGATGACTGCAAGCAGAAGTAGAGCTCTAGGTTATGTACACTTTTTAACTAAGCGAAAGTTTGATACAGAAAGCAAAGACTGTTAAACCTGATAATTTTCTTACAGGTATTAAGCCTTTCTCAGAAATTAGATATTAGATATTTGTACTTGTGTCTCTGGGAATTTCAGAAGTTTAACTTGGTTTAAAAAATAAAACTGTTAGTTTTCATGTTACAGAATCCAAAAATCTTTTATTGCTAGTGTTTTCAGTGCTTGAACAAATTAAAGAAACACTTAAATCAGTGATCACATGGATCTTAATTACTCATTCTTACTATCAGTAAGTAATTCTTACAGATATACAACGTAATTTGTTGAGAACAACGGGAAAATCATAGGAAACCAAAGTCATCAACGCATTTAGGGCTGGATTTAAAATGACACCAAAAATCCAAGTTTAAAATTGAAATCATTTACTGATCCGACTTGCCTTGTAATATGGCTTAATAGTGTTCATGGCCCCTGTGGCCCTTTCCAGCTCTTTTTGTGGAATGGCAAATCTAGTGTTGCAGTAGATGTGCAATTTCACAAACTTAAGACTGTGCTGGGAGACACAGAAATACCTGTATGGGCTGCAGGTACTGTCTCATGGTACTGGCAGTGACAAGGACACTAGAAAAAAGCAAAACAGGAGAAAAATCAGTCAGGAGGGATAAGAAGATGTGAACGGTGTGCGGCCGCCATCTGCAAAACAATTCCCCCTTTTGGGGGTTGTCTTGTTGTTGGCTCTCCAGAGCACCTGTTAACACTTTCATTTGCACCAGATCAGGTGAAACCAGTTTATGCTTCCTAATTGGACAGACTGATATATCTGTAGTTAATATTACCACATATAATGCTTGAAAAAAAAAGACAAATTCATGTTTTTACACTGTAGTATTTTTGTGGATTTAAAAAAATGTATATGATGTGAGAATTCATTGTTTTGTTTTTTCAACCATTCCACAAAGATATGCTAGCTGTTTGCTCCTGCGTTCTGCTAAGCTAAGTTAGTCATTGCTGTGCTTCAGCTTTGTATTACAGACTGAAATAAGATCCATTATTATCTAACTCAGTGAGAACAAACACGAGTATATACTTTACCTGACTTTACATAAACTGTGTACTTTTAGTACAATCTACTTAACTAGCTTATTTTCATTTTATGAACAATCACTGAAGATTTTGATATTCACCAGCAGTGGATATTGGATGAAGTGTAGTTATATTAAAATATAATGAAGAACTATTGCCTGGCCTGTTGGTCAGAAAACATGAAATGTATTAGTAGAAGAAGGTCTAAAGGTTTTCTCTGAATGTGTTTCGCTTTGAGCTGTTGAAGTGTCTGTCAATGTGCAGAACGTCCAGCTGTTTCTTGATGCTGTATGGCTTCATCCCTTTGCTGTCTGCGCTCTGAACAGCCTGCCTGAAGTGCTCACAAAGCATTTGCTATCTACAGAAACTTTAAAGATGTATTTTTTCGGACCATGTTCAAATAAAGATATTTTAAAATCTTCTTGGTAGTGTGTTGAGTTTTTTTTTTTCATTAACTCAAATCCAAATATATTCTGCTTCAGATAGCCAACTAACATTTCTACAAGTCAATCATTGGATGAGATTTTTATGACCAGTACGTAAGGATGGCAAATGCCATAATGTATGAGTTTGTACAAATGAAAATTTAAGGTTAAATACAAAGGCAACTGGATTTTATGTGTATATTAGGTTCCATTTAGTTTCTAGGATTACCTAAATCTCACATTTCATCATCATTAGTGGTTTCTACTACGTTATGCAATGAACCCAAGGTCCGGCACATGGTAGCAGGATCTCAGTTGCAAGCTGTAAAAGCATAAACTGAGAGTTACAACCAAGTGGTTAGGATCCTGTATGAGAACATCTTTGCCGCATATGAGTTAGAAGTCCCCAGTTCTTGATGGGAGATACAGCCAAATATGGCTGAACAACAGGGCTATGGCCCTGAGGGATTCACCAACCAACCAGACATAGTGGTTGTCATCAAGCAGAAAACCACAGTTATGGGAGATGTGATGTTGCCAGAAGACTTGCGTAGCTCAGGAGGTGGAGCAGGTCATCTACTGATCAGCAGATTAGTGGTTTGATCCCTGGCTCCCCCAGTCTGCATGCCAAATATCCCAAGTTTTTCCTTTATGCATCCATGGGAGTAGGAATGGTAAGCAGTTAAAAGCATAGAAGTTCAATTCAATTCAATTTTATTTATATAGCGCCAAATCACAACAAAAGTCTCCTCAAGGCAAGTTAATGCTTGTGTGAATGTTGCATGTTGTATAGAGCGCTGCTACTAGGTTTAAGGAAGTGATTCATCTACTGTTTAATCACAGTGGAGGGCAGCTACCTAAACTCTTCTCACACAGAGGCAGATGTTGTTAAAAATGTTACATCCTCCTGGATACTGTGGCTCCTCTGAAAGTATTTGATAAAACACATTGATAAAAATCTAAATTCTAATTTCCAGACTGACTGGAAAACAATCAGTCATAGTTGTGTAGCAACAAACTTGTAGAGTTGCAGAAATAATTTCCAAAGCTAGGAGCTTCCTCCTACTTCCAGCTGTTCTGCTAAGCATATAGATGCTAAGTACTAACTACTCTTTATATAACTTTTCACAACATTGTTTTTATTTTTGATTATGATTAGACAATGCTCAAATATTCCTTATTTTGCCTTTTCCACACATATCCTGGATGAAGCATAAGAGGCTGCCGAACTAGAGCGCCCTGTCAGCAGACTTTTTGAAGCCGCCTGGTTTTTTTCCTCTGTTTTCTGAGGTTTGATGGTAATGGCTGGTGGCAGAAATGAGGCCTCGGGGAGGCATAAGGGGTACGAGGAGGAAACAGCTTTTTAGAGAGACAAGTTGAGAGGGTCAACAACACTGACACCAAGTAATCCCTCTGTCTGACACAGAGAGGTGAAACCAGAAGTCAAGAGTACTGACAGGATTGTGGCATGAAAATCCATTTTAATTTGTAACGTACATTTTCAAATAGAAATAAAAAACATTAAATCTATTTTATTCTGCCTGCAGTAGAAACACAGTGGAAATGTAGAATAGAGCAGCAGCAAGAGTAGTCCTGCTGCTGTTAGGAACTGTTTTACTTGCTGATGGTGCCAAACCAGTCAAATGATGCTATTGCTAAATATGCCAGAGACAAATAATAATATAACAAGGTAATCCAGTACCTACAGTAGTACTGTTGTAGAGTACTTTCAAAGTGATTTGAAAGGGTCTTGTTAATATTGTCCCATTACAGCTATTGTAACTACCATGGTGTAAATACACTGTACTGTACATGCTGTTGACACCCTTACTGCAACATCGATTAGTAGTAACAGGCACTAATAAAATACTCTAAATGCTAGTATTAGTACTATATGTACTTCTACAAATGCCAGTAATTTATGACATTAAAACACAGTATTACTTATTTTTGTGGATGCTATTGCTGAATGCAGTAAGACAATCATCTGATGTGAAGGTCAAGGGGCAGAAGATCTCATTTGGTGCCCAGACAATGAAGCACCCATTTGATTTGTGGTTGGACCTGACTTTGTGAAGCCTTTTTTCTTCTGATGCTCTATGTCTTTGTGTAAGTTCTCAGACAGATGCATAAGAAATAAACACATTCCTTAGATGAATTCACACGCTTCACAATTAAAGCTGATTTTGATATAACAATTTGAGTGCCTCAAATGCATGTATGTTGCTGCAAAGAACCAAGAAAATATGCTTAGACATACTTTAAAGATGCTTAGACACAACAGTCCAGCAGCACAGAAGCACACAATAGTTTCATAGTGGGAACATATTCAGTGTCTGAGCATATAAGAAGGATATTCACAGAGATGTGAAAGTGATATAAAATGTGTGATCTTTGAACTTTTGGAAATAATAGGTCATTGTGATTTAATCCTATTACACATTTGCATTGCTTTTTGTCACAATTTATACATGAATTATTGAGTTATCTGCAATGAAATTGCTGTCCCTTGTGAACACCAAATTCTGATTGGCTTATCCACAAGTCCATGGGAGCATTTTTGCTGTTTGGAGAAAAATTGCTAATGGTGCTACTGAGTTAGTGTCTTCAGAGGAATGGGACAATGAAAAACCCACAAACATAAAGCCTTATCTCACAGAAGGAGCAGCTTGTGAACATAGATACATGTTAAACACTGGTTTAACACTGATTAATGGATATATTTCTATTTGTAACTGACTTTCAATCCTTTGTCTACCAGCTGAATGTATATATATATGAGAAGTAGTGTGTCTATCTTTATGTACACAAAGTTTGTACATGTTTTACAGTGAAAAACGTGAAAAATATGTTATTTTACATATCACTGTTACAAATGAAACTTTAATCTTACTCAGTTTAAACCTGTCTTACAAACAGACAAAGCACACAACTCCCCGTCTTACCTTAGTTATGCTGCAATACTCTGAAAAAAGCAATACATAAATGCAAAAACACATAACAAAACTAACTAGTAACACATGTCATAAATAATGATATTTTTTGAGACAATGTTTACAGCAGTAACATCATGAATTAATTTAATTTGCAGCTTCAAAAATATGAAATTGTCTTTTTTTGTGTCAAATATCTGCATAAAGTGTTTAATTTGAGGATTTTTAAATGTCGAATGTTTTTCAAAACAAAAATGAAAACAATTCTCATATATAAAGATTTATCCAATGGTGTGTTGTATTTAATAATCTTTATGTGTTACAAAATGTATCAGAATCCTTCTAACGATTAAAGTTTGAATTTCTTCTCCTTTTTGTATTTTCAAAGTGGCACATTTGCATTTTCACAAAAAGCCTTTCTACAAGTGTCTGTTGGTTCTTCTATCGCCACAAGATGGCGCCCCATGAGAGGCAACAGAAGTGTGTGCGTTTGTGTGTGTGTGTGTGTGTGCGTGTCACTGTCTCCATTTACTGTTTATGTGTTTTTCAGTGTTTCTGTGAGGATGTGCACATTTGTGTGTGTGTGTTTGTGTGTTTTATGCTTTCGTGTGTTTTAACAGGTTTTTGTGTCTGAGCGGTGTGTGTCTGTCTATGTCTGTGTGTTTGTTATGTATTTTGCTGTGTGTATTCCTGCGTGTGTTTTCTGTGTTGTTTTGTTGTTGCCGCCGAAAGCGCCTCCCAACACCTACCGCGGTGCTTGTTGGGACACTGGGGGCCACATGAACACGAACACACACATTTAAGAAACAGCAGACAACAAAAACAAACAAGCCTCCCTATATGCCAATTAAAAAAACACAGGGACAGAGAGAGAGAGTGGGAGAGAGGGAGGCGTGTTTAAGACAAAAAACTGAATTATTTTTGAGAGTCTGTGAGCAATTAAAGAAAAACGACAGTCATCAGGCTGAAATCCGCCAACTCTGAAAGTTTACTTGAAAATGACCAACAAGCAAACCTTGAGACTTGTGGATTTTAGCTTGAGAGTGAAGTCCAAACAGCCCACATGTGGTTCAGTTTGGTTTCTGTTTTTTAGGGTTTTGTGACTTTGTTTTTTATTTTTAATGCAGCAAAACACCCGTTGATAGCTAGGCTTCATGTTTCTACTCTCTCGCTCTCTCTCCCTGTACGCACACACACACACACACACACACACACAATAACACACACACACACACACACACACACACACACACACACACAAACACACACACACATTGCACAAGCTGTCACCAAACACACTCTCTAGTCGTACTTATCAATTGAGGCGAAGGTAAAAGCAGCTGCAGGAAAACAGAACTGAATTCCTTACTTGATGTCTGAATCCTCTTTGTCTTCAGACAGAGTGTGTGTGTGCGCACGTGTGTGTCTGTGTTTGGATTTCATTCTCAAAATCTCAAAGTAAAGTCCAGTAGTAGTTAGTATTAATTTCTAACACTGAACCATATTAAATCACATCTTGTGTAACAAACATAGATTTTCTAAGCCAAACAAGTCAATCAGGTTGAACTAGTTCATATTGTTTTATAAAATATATGTGTGTGTGTGTGTGTGTGTGTGTGTGTGTGTGTGTGTGTGTGTGTGTGTGTGTGTGTGTGTAAACTTTTTTTATTGATTGTGTGGTTTGAGATGATTCAAACTGCCTTGCATTAGAGAATTTACTTAAAACTTTTTTTTTCTGATGTCATGTTGTCTGCTTCTAGGTTTATATCTATTAAGTGTTTTTTATTTAAAAGATTCATATTATATATATTTATAAACTACTAAATTTATATAAATATATCTCACTATATATGTAAACTGTTTAACAATGAAAATGTTTTTATTCTAAAAGAAATGTCAAAAAAATAAGTGTGATCGCATAATGATGTTAAAAGAAGTGGTTTGTATCATTCTATTTTCACATGTTTATTTTTAGGGACTAATTTGATTTTTTTAAAGCTTTAGTTTGTTTATTTCATTTAAATAAAAAAAAAGAAATCAAGGTATCAGAATCTATATCCACCATAGTCACACAGTGTTGTAGGCTTGGTTGTTCTTAAATCTCAAAGTAAATAAATAAAAACTGGATGATGAAAAACTATGAAAAACATCAGACAGTTGAAAAAATAATTACACCCAACCCGTTAATATTGTGATCAGCAAGACCAATTATATTAAGAAATCAAATGGACCTGTATGATCACACGGTGTATTATAAGTGTTACTAAATTCACTGAAATAGTCTTTACACTGAGCTGAATTTCTCTGTCCTTCTCTTGCTCGTTCAGTCCCTTCTGCTTCCGTTTTCTGTCTGCCGATTTGTTTCTTGCAGCAGAAAGAACCTTCAGTCTGTTCTCCACATTCTTTGTGCTGTGGCTCTCTGTGTTAAATATTTGCCTGCTGAGATGGTAACCAAATCAGAAGGAAAGCTACATGTAGCTCGTCATCGATGATTCTATATGTACAGTCAGGGAATTCAAAAACTCTGGAAGGTTTAAACAAGGAATAAAATTTTGTTAATCAAAAGAAAAATGCATGTTTATTATTTATTATTGTTTTATTATGAAAGAAAGGTTTAAATTATTTACAATGGTGAAATAGAAAATATATTTTAGGACTAATTATGACTTGTGTAAAAGTTTATTTGTGTGTGTGTGTTTTCTTAAATCTTATTTTATTAATATTGTATTTAATTTAGCAGAGACTGGTACACACCACATTTATAATTAATTTGCAAAATATATATGTATATAAATATCTAAAAATAATAAAATATTTGCTTCTTTTTAATAAATCGTATAGATAAACACCATATATCTGTATTTATTTGCAACATATCAAAATGTTTTAATAGATAATCATTTCTTAGATTATTATTTAACAGATTATGCTTTTTTAGGTTATTTTTCTTTTTGTCTTTATTTTAAGATTTTGTTACAAAGCTGCTTACAAGGATAAACTTTACATTTGGGAAGAAATGCAGCACATTATTTAACGATGATAATAATAATAAATATTTAATAAATTATTACTTTAAGTATTTAAAGTGATAATATTGTAAACCACTGAATTGAACTGAACTGTATTTATTTGATTTCTCTACAGTTTGAGCTATTAAAATGTCCTGTGAATTCTTTTTTTTTTCCTGTAAATTATTCAAAGTTTATATTTCAGAGCACATTTCTGAGTAAAAATAACCTTGCTTTCTGTACAAGTGTTTTTTACATTTTTATTTTATTCTAGCCTTTATTTATAATTGAATCTAATTCGTATGTTTTTTTTTTATTTTCCTTTCCTTCTTCATTTAACTGACATTACATTCTGCACACACAGCCTTGCACGTACATTTACTTTCTGCTCTTTCATCTCCATTTGCTGCTGCTGTTGCTGCTTTTAGTTTGGCGCTCCTGCCTCGTTCTATTGTCTCTACCTTTTCTTTCTATTTTTACATGTTGTGTTCTCATGTTATTCGGAGCGGTGAGGCGAGCTGTCAGCTCAACGCCGCCAGGCAGAAAAGTCTGCAAACCACAAGCCACCATATGTCTCTTCCTCGCTCTCTGTCGTTTTCTCGCTTCATTACTCTCTTTTCGTTCCCTTCAATCGTTCATGCTCTTACCTCTTTATTATATATTATTTTAGATCTCTCTTCATAGAAAACAGAACAAGACACTTTTGCTGTACATTTAAATGCACTAATAATAAAACAATACATGGATATTAATTATTCTGCTGTGGTTTAATTTTTTTTTGTCAGCTAATCAGATATAAACCCGACTGACTGTCAGCATGACGGTATCTGCTGTTTCTGCATACACCTCACTAAGACAACAACTGTGGATCGGTCCGCTGCTCAAAATAGTCCCCTTAAATCTAGTACTATTCAGTCATTACTTTATGATAATTTGCACTCCACATATTTATCAAGTCAAATATAAACTAAACTAATAAAGCTCTTCAAATCTGATTCTGATGCAAGATCACTAGGTGAACTAATAATGCAGGACCCCCCTTGTTAATATAATACTTAAGAGACGCAAATTCCCCAGTAAGTTTGCAATTAATCAAATTACCAAAACTAACTGACAAGCAGTGAACCCAGAGCTTCTAGGACCCCAGGGAGTCTCACACAGTTGCCCACTTTGTTTAATATCAGGCTCTGTATACACAACCATGCTGTGGTGTGACTTTAAATTTAAAAAAAAAAAAATTAAATAAATAAATAAACGACAACCTCCTATTAAACATCTTGAGTTGAGCACTTTGATGTTGTAAACACATCTAATGTGATGAAAAAGTGCACACACAACATGAGACAATTTGTCCACATTTTCATTTTTTAAAACATAAGGTGACTGTTGACTGCAGATTATTTGTGGTTAAATGTTAGCCATATTGTGGATAATTTACAGTCCTGTTTCATGATATAATAGCTCTATTTTGTTTTAAAAAAAGAAACATTTGAATATTTAATGGGAAGAAAAAGATGCACACTTCCCAAAACTTAACAATGCCTAGTGCACACTTACAAGTCTCAAACACAGAGGAACAGCTAGGTGGCTAGAGAATGGTCACCTGTACATTATACTTTTAATTTATGTGTATGTTTGACAACCACACACTCACGTTTTACAGATTTCAAGTTGTGAATTGTGCTTCCAAATACTTCAGATGCTTCAGGGTAGCCTCATATACTATAGCTAAATACTGAAGTAGCTTTGATGTTTCATTTGTTTCAGTTAGATCTGCAATAGTAAACTCAAGGCTTGAATGTTTATTGTCAGAGTTTACCTGGCTGGTCACCCTGACTCGAACTTTTGTGGAGGTCACTAAATTATGCTACTTAGATCCAAGACATCTTATTTTATTAAAATTAGAATGATAAAATCTCAATATCTTCAATAGATCTGTGTGTTTTTGTAAAGCATGAATAATCCATGAATTAAAACACTTTTTAAATGTAGCTGCAATAGCACTTTTATTGTTTTCTTGCCTCTTTTTTCCTTGCAAAATATGTAACAAACATTTGCAATACAAAGGAAGAGAGAAACAGGAGAGAACTGTTCTCTCTCTGGCTCTTTATCTCAGTTTTCAGCACCTTTCAGCCTCTTCATTTCTCTATTTTTTATTCCGCTACTGTCTCGCACAATTTTTCTCTTCCACTGTCTCTTTGTCTTCATCTTTCACTCTTTTATTCACTCCCTCCTCTTCATCTGATCACCGTCTTTCACTTTTCTTTCTCTCTCTCTCTGACTCTCCAGCTCCTTGCATTTGTCTATTCTCTCTCTGTCTCTCTCTCTCTCGATCTGGCAGACAGAGGGATGATGGGTTTGTTGCCGTAGTAACTCCTTCATTCAGCCTCTCTCTGTTGGCACCAGCAGCATCACCCAGTGACGACATACAAATACAACAGTTTTCCCACGTCAAATTGATTTAGTTGTGTCTGTTAGGAAACAAAATGAGACTAGACAACATGAACACCCCTCCCTCACTCTATCCATCCCTCCATTTTTCCCTCATCCATCCATCTGTCCGCTATACTCGCTCACATGTTGATTACACACAGCACAAGCAAAGACAACAGAAGAATAAAAACAAATGAACTGAGCCTCACAATTATCACCCCACCATCGACTCATTTTTCCTCTCAGAGTGCCTGCTTCTCCTCTCAGATGTTTATTGTTTCATCGAGATGAGATGAGACATTATTGACTGATACGCAGAGACAAAGAAAATTACCTGATGCACATACAGAAAATAAACAGGAACAAGGCATGATACGACACGCTGAAAGGCAAACTCTTCCCCCAACACATGGACACATAATAAAGTGAGACCGTGCTGATTTTTTTTCCATACATGTTTTCATTTCTGGTTAATGTTTCCAGACAATCTTCAGCACAAGCACACAACAGATAATATTTTGAGATGACAGATGCATGATAATCTTTGCTATTTATTTCATCTATGTATCCATCCAGCCGTTTTCTTCATGCATTTTAACAGCATTCAAATTTCAAACAATAAAAAAAAAAAAAATACAGAAACATGAGAAATCCAACACCCTGTTAAGGCAGTGGCAACATGTCACAATTTTGACCTTAGTTTATGATATTTTCCTGACACTATCAAGATTATATGCCCCATTTTATAAACATTAATATATGTGATATATTAAAGATTTCTTCACAAACGTCTTGGATCCAGATGTGGCAACAGAAAGACTCCCACCAACATCCCACCATTTTCTTCTACATTTGAAACTTAGGGTGCGTGTAGGATGCAAACTCAGGACCTTCTTGCTATAAGGCAACAATGCATCACCACCATGTTATCCATCCATGCATCCATTCTTTTCCGCTTATCCTTGTCAGGGGCGTGGCGGAGCTGGAGCCTATCCCAGCTGCCATAGGGTGAGAGGTGGGGTACACTCTAAACAGATCACCATCTTGACGCAGGGCTAACACACACAGACAACCATTCGCACTCACATTCACACCTATGGGCAATTTAGATTCACCAGTTAAACTAACCCAGCCAGCTGTCTGTCTTTGGACTGTAGGAGGAACCTGTGGAATCTCCTTGGTTTAGATTCCTTGGGTTAAGCATACTGGGACAGTTCTAGAAGAAGGCAAGCCGGGACTGAAGAGACGATTACACTGACTGTCCAGTGCACTGCCATTAGCTTCTCAGTTCAACTGTCTAATGTGGATTAATTAAATTAAGTCTATCTTACACAGTCTTTTCATTTCTAGATAGGTTAGTTATGGATCTCGTCACTACCAAAGATCGTCCAACTGTTGGTCAAAGCATTTACATAAATGTCCATAGAAAAGCCTAAGATTTCAAACTTAGTTTCCAGATCTCCTTGACACCAACTATGTGAAATAAAAAAAAAAACAATTAAGATATTAGAAAAACACAATATATGCACTAAAAACCAAATGTGTCAAAAAATACCTACTGAAGACAAAAAACGGAGAATAGACACCCCTATTACGTCAGTTTAATCAAACTACAGGATACACAACCATGATTTCAATCTAGTGTAATGTCAGGAACATCCTGATCATGCCTAGAATATCTTCCACCAAATAAATACCCCGAGATAGATGTTATGGAAGGAGATGTCCTCCACTGAAAACAGGAATCATGAGTCAGTGAAAAACACCACGCATGAGGAGCATAGATTTCCAGTCCTGATTACACAAAGTCTTTTTAAAAGCACGAGGAAACTTTTGATATAAATTACAGAGCTGTTATGCATTTCACTACCTTGTAGAAATACACAAGAGAAATATAAAAATACTTCTGTGACTGAGCCAAGAACCTCTGAATAACACACCCCAGGGAAACACGGGATCTGCAAAATAACTTGTTGGAATAAAGTTAATAATAAATACTTCAAATATATTTCTAAATCCTAACAAAAACTAAAAAGCAACCACCTAAAGCACCTTTATGTTTTTTTTTCTCATTCCATGACCAAATAATGGGCCCCACTCTACAATTAGCTACATGCAGCATTAAATATAGGAGCAACACTAGACCAAGACCAGTATGCACTGCAGCTGTTTGTTTATGACTGTGGCTAAAAATGAAGCCTAAAGTGGCCTTAACTTCCTCTCTGTGTGATCCAGTGGATGTTAGAACACTTCTTTTTCGCTTCACGTTTTTTCTTCAGTCCAAACTATCCCTCTACAAAAAATTCCTGAGTCAGACTGACATGTGGCCTCTCACTCTCAGCCAGGCTCTTTCATGTTCTGTCAGCCGGATCGATTTTGTGTCAGTGCTGTTGTTATGCTCCCAGGGGAGGTTTAGAAAGGAGTTTGCTAGTTTTGAATACACACCAGCTGACCGTTTACAGTGTTTGCTGGCCACAACAACTGAAAACCTAAAGATCTGTGTTTGTAAGAATATGTGTGTGTGTGTGAGAGAGAGAGGGAAGACAGCGAAACACAACAAAGATGGCAAAACAACAGCCTGATAAAGTAATAAAATGAGCAAAATCGTTAGTGGTTAAGGATGAATGTGGCTCAACTCAATCACAACAACCTCGAGTGTTTCTGGATAAAAAATTACAGCGACTGACATGAATTATTGTTGCACTCTATCTAAGAAGCTGGGTTACTGTTGCCATTGTTATGCTTTGTTTATAGTTTGAGTTCAAAGTGAAACTTTTCATTGTTCTACATTGGATTTGCAGACATTAACTAACTCTTTACTCTCAGGTTCACTGCTTGGAATGGCAATGTAAGTAGATTTTGACCAACTCCATTTTAATTGCATTATCACAAACAAGTTTGGCTGGAAAAAACAAATGTCACATCCATAACTGTCATCTGCTTTTTAAAACTTAATTTGTGAACTCATCACAAAATGCGTTGTTTGTTTGGCATCATCAGTATTAAACTAGTTAAATGAAGATGCCTAAATATAATCAAACAATGGATAAAAATGAAATGATAGACACAAACTCATGACCACCTTAAAGACCAAACCAAACAAATACTTTTAGTTATATTGAACTGTGCCTCACAAACCTTGTTAACCTTGTAAATTCATGTTTTAAATATGCAGCATTTTGTGTAATGTTTTCATGCTTGGCTTACTTCAGTGTTAGCATTCACATTTTCCAATTATTTTTATGACACAGTTGACATACAAGTGTATAAGACCTATGCTAGTTAGCATGGATATCAGCTGTTTATTTTTTTCCACTTACAACTCATCACAGAAGGGGTCAACTCCAAAATAACAGACTGTATATCAACGATGTATTCCTGATTAAAGGGCTAGCAGGTAAATTTTGCGCTACACATTTAGTTTATCTAGGCATAACCCATAACCAATAAATAGCTTGAAAGGTAATTACAAATTTCAGTCATCCAAAATTATCTTAGATGAAAAAGGATAAAACACATATTGAACTCAACAAATTTTCCATAGAGATCACAAAAAGTATCATTATTGTTGAGTGTATAAAGTACACATTTGATGCAGAATTGGCTGATATATTAATGCAGCAACATCTCTATCTGTCTATTATGTGTTGTTGAAAGGTAACTCCACATACTTGTTCACTGAACACTTTAAACTTCCTTTAAACCTTACAATATAAAGCATTTTGAGGGGGCTGTTGTTATGATTTGGTCTTGTATAAATAAATATTGAATTGAACTGAACCAGAAATAGTCATTTCTAAAAACCAACGGGAACTGCATCTGAGACTGATTTGGGGGAGATGACCAGCAGGAAAAGCAGAATGCAAAATTGTGCTTTATGAATTAAAATGTCACTTTTGTTTATTCTTAAGGAAGTATCCATATAGGGAGAAATCAAATAGAAAAAGTCTTGTTCAGTGGGAGAATAATGTTTCCGATCTTGGCCTTTTCTCTCCTCTCTCGCTCAGTTTAAAACAAAGCATTGGCTGCTGTCAATCACATGGTAATAGCCAGCGAGGAGAGGCAGCAAGGTCGTTATGACTTCATGAGGCGTCTGCTCACGAGCTGATTGGATGAATTAGTGACCGTAATCGTTAGCGGCCATGCTTCAGACAGACTCTTAATGTCTTTGTATTAGCACTAATGGAATGCAATTTCAGTTCTCCCTCTGCTCTCTATCACCCTGCCCGGCCATGATCCCAGGAGCACTGCTGGACTGTCGTCTAGGTAACTGTAATCACCGTGCCGACGCCCGGTCCCCATTCCTCCTCCTCCTCCTCCTCCTCCTCCTCACATGAACCCCTCAGTGAGACAGAGAGAAAATTAGAGATGGCTCTTAATAAGGATCCTGGTGCTAAAAGAAAATGACCAATACTCTTCATCAGGCAGGGAAATGATTTGAGCTGCAGCCAGTTTTGTGAAAGAGCAGCAGGGGAGATTAGCTCGATTAAGGCCAAATCAGACCTGCTTCCAATTTGATGAGAGAAGGGAAGATAATAGCTCTCAGATTGGTTTCTCATGCAGCTCCGGCGTTCACTAAGGGAATTAAACCAGTCTTTGTCTCTCTGGCTCTCAGGGTGACTCCGCTCCCCCTACCAATCAGATGTGAATTAGAAGGCTAATGTAACCTTTTCTCCCGAGAATTACCTTCATATGCAACTAGTTTTCATTAGCTAAATAATTTTTGTGGATTATTTCTTTTGACTTGTACTTATGGCTGCAGAAAATAGTTATTTCTGACTTTGGCTGACAGGCTTCTGTTATCTTCAGAACTCCTGAAGTACAGTTCTGTTTAATTTACATCACTCTAGACGAGTAATATATACAGTGTCACCCTGCAGGTACATAATACAACAGTACTAATGCTTCACTTTCTGTTATCCCTGCCACTCATAGGTTGTAGTTTTGTATATGCTGACTTTGTATTCTGTCACTTTGGTTGAAAAATAATTTCCACTGTTGTGCCTATAGGGTTACTGTTGCTGTCTGTTCACCTTAAATGGCAGGTGGATATCCTTCATGGACTTTCTAGCAAGGTAATGTTTGTGTACAGCTCTCATCCTCATATCAATTAGAAATGAAACTGAAGGATAAAAAACTTGCTGTGACAGAGACACAAACTGATGACCACTTGGTCTGCAGATACTGACTTCTACTGAGTTAACAGATCAACAGTGCGATCACTGATAATACTCATAATTAATAACTGTCATGCATGTTTGTGTTTTTTAAAGCATATGGTGATGGTAGTTTTATATATTATGTGGCTGATAACTTATAATAATAATAATAATAATGGATTGGATTTATATAGCGCTTTTCAAGGCACCCAAAGCGCTTTACAATACCACTATTCATTCACTCTCACATTCATACACTGGTGGAGGCAAGCTACAGTTGTAGCCACAGCTGCCCTGGGGCAGACTGACAGAAGCGAGGCTGCCATATCGCACCATCGGCCAGGGCCGATGGCGCGATATGGCAAATGAAATGATTTTTCATTTGCTAATGAAAAATCAAATTATGTCTCATTTGCTTACTTGATTTTAAGGTCCATTCACTGACTGGACCACTGTGGTACGTGGAAAGAGTGTTACCAGTTTTTGCCATTGTACTGCAACCAGATTTCACTGGCAACATGTTCATGTTGAAAAAAATCACGCATTGATTCAACTCTCAGTTCTATATCGTAAAAGTACTTGAAGGTGATATGAAATCATCTATCAAAAAGCAAAACTGAAAATCAACCTTTCAACACCACAATACTCCTTAACATAATAACAAATGAAAAATGCACTAGGAAATGAGGGACTATTAAAACACAGTCAAACACCATATACAGTATTTGGTCCCCTTGAACTTTTCCACATTTTGTCACATTACAGCCACAAACATGAATCAGTTTTATTGGAATTCCACGTGAAAGACCAACACAAAGTGGTGCACACGTGAGAAGTGGAACGAAAATCAGACATGATTCCAAACATTTTTTACAAATAAATAACTGCAAAGTGGGGTGTGCGTAATTATTCAGCCCCCTGAGTCAATACTTTGTAGAACCACCTTTTGCTGCAATTACAGCTGCCAGTCTTTTAGGGTTTGTCTCTACCAGCTTTGCACATCTAGAGACTGAAACTCTTGCCCATTCTTCTTTGCAAAACAGCTCCAGCTCAGTCAGATTAGATGGACAGCGTTTGTGAACAGCAGTTTTCAGATCTTGCCACAGATTCTCGATTGGATTTAGATCTGGACTTTGACTGGGCCGTTCTAACACATGGATATGTTTTGTTTTAAACCACTCCATTGTTGCCCTGGCTTTATGTTTAGGGTCGTTGTCCTGCTGGAAGGTGAACCTCCGCCCCAGTCTCAAGTCTTTTGCAGACTCCAAGAGGTTTTCTTCCAAGACTGCCCTGTATTTGGCTCCATCCATCTTCCCATCAACTCTGACCAGCTTCCCTGTCCCTGCTGAAGAGAAGCACCCCCAGAGCATGATGCTGCCACCACCATATTTGACAGTGGGGATGGTGTGTTCAGAGTGATGTGCAGTGTTAGTTTTCCGCCACACATAGCGTTTTGCATTTTGGCCAAAAAGTTCCATTTTGGTCTCATCTGACCAGAGCAGCTTCTTCCACATGTTTGCTGTGTCCCCCACATGGCTTGTGGCAAACTGCAAACGGGACTTCTTATGGTTTTCTGTTAACAATGGCTTTCTTCTTGCCACTCTTCCATAAAGGCCAACTTTGTGCAGTGCACGACTAATAGTTGTCCTATGGACAGATTCCCCCACCTGAGCTGTAGATCTCTGCAGCTCGTCCAGAGTCACCATGGGCCTCTTGGCTGCATTTCTGATCAGCGCTCTCCTTGTTCGGCCTGTGAGTTTAGGTGGACGGCCTTGTCTTGGTAGGTTTACAGTTGTGCCATACTCCTTCCATTTCTGAATGATGGCTTGAACAGTGCTCCGTGGGATGTTCAAGGCTTGGGAAATCTTTTTGTAGCCTAAGCCTGCTTTAAATTTCTCAGTAACTTTATCCCTGACCTGTCTGGTGTGTTCTTTGGACTTCATGGTGTTGTTGCTCCCAATATTCTCTTAGACAACCTCTGAGGCCGTCACAGAGCAGCTGTATTTGTACTGACACAGGGGCGATCGTGGTTCAAGAGTTGGGAGTTCGCCTTGTAATCGGAAGGTTGCCGGTTCGAGCCCTGGCTTGGACAGTCTCGGTCGTTGTGTCCTTGGGCAAGACACTTCACCCGTTGCCTACTGGTGGTGGTCAGAGGGCCCGGTGGCGCCAGTGTCCAGCAGCCTCGCCTCTGTCAGTGCGCCCCAGGGTGGCTGTGGCTACAATGTAGCTGCCATCACCTGTGTGTGAATGGGTGGATGACTGGATGTGTAAAGTGCTTTGGGGTCCTTAGGGACTAGTAAAGCGCTATATAAATGCAGGCCATTTACATTAGATTACTCACAGGTGCACTCTATTTAGTCATTAGCACTCATCAGCCAATGTCTATGGGCGACTGCACTCAGACCAAAGGGGGCCGAATAATTACGCACACCCCACTTTGCAGTTATTTATTTGTAAAAATACTAAAAATGCCGAATACTTTTGCAAGCCACTGTATGAATCCATGACATGTGATTAGAGGCTTTGAAAGAAAACCTTCAAGCATCTTCCTGCTGAAGAAAATTGACATTGAACAGTGGTCAAGAATCTCAGCTAAAACAATGATGAGGAAAAGTCAATACGTTCTCCATAGAGCAATATCACCTTTGTGTTGATTTTTGTTTCACTTGTGCAAAATTGTATGTATAGATTTATTCATTATACAGATGGAATGTATTTATTATTTGGATAGAAAAGGAGTAAAATATGGACATTGTTTAAAGCACGCATGTACTTCTTAGGGAGCTTGTGTAAAGAAATAATAATAATTTAGGAGAGGGTGAAACTTCTAGATGTGACCTTTGCAGAGATAATCAGAAAATGGAGATGAGGATGTGATCTGAGAGAACTGCCAACCGAGTGGAGGAGAATAAACAAGATCATCTGTCTACAGCCACGACGCACTTGGCTGCTCTTTTGTATACATCGTAGAGTGTGTGTGTTGAAAATGACTGCAGAGTATTTGATCCCAGCTGTATATAGAGCAGTGATTTTTTTTGCCAGTAAGATATCATGCAGGGTCAGCTCATATCTTTGTTTCTATAGCTATCTGGAATGTATGTAATCTGTGGAGGGAAAGAATCTTATAAACCATCTTAACACTAAATGTTGACATTTAAATACCACTGTGTTTGTGACATTGAAATATTAAGATTCATATAAATGGTTTCTGAAGAATGCACTTTAGATCCTCATCTTCTGACTCAACTCATGGAGAGATTGTGGGACGATAAAGACCTGAACTTTCTGGTGACTTTTCTGAGATGACTTAGTACGATCTCCTACCTCAATACATACACATCAATATCCTGTAAGACTATAGGCCCTTTAAGTTATCAGAATCAGAAAGGGGTTTATTGCCAAATGTTGAGCAGGTTTACAACATTAGGAAATTGCTGCGGTGCTTCAGTGCAAACATAGTGTCATAAATAGCACTTAAATAGACATGAAAAAATAAAAGTAAAGAGAGCCACCGTATATATTGCTCAGTAGCTTGATCGTTAATAATACAATTAATTTGCGTGGTAGCTCAAAAAACAAAAACAAACAAACAAACAAAAAACAAAGTGTCCAATATAAGACACGGGATACGTACCACACACTTATTTGTGGTCCCTTTTCTCATCATTGCTATATATAGATGATGCCATCAACATGGCCCTACACTTCATCCTGCAGCATCTGGACTCCCCAGGAACCTACGCCAGGATCCTGTTTGTGGACTTCAGCTCTGCCTTCAACACCATCCTTCCAGACCATCTCCGAGGCAAGCTTTCCCAGATGAATGTGCCTGATCCCATCTGCCGGTGGATCACTGACTTCCTGACGGACAGGAAGCAGCATGTGAGGCTGGGAAAGAATGTCTCGGACTCCCGGACCATCAGCACGGCTCCCCTCAGGGCTGTGTTCTTTCTCCTCTGCTCTTCTCCCTGTACACCAACTGCTGCACCTCCACCCACCAGTCTGTCAAGCTAATCAAGTTCTGCAGATGACACCACTGTTATTGGGCTCATCTCGGACGGGGATGAGTCTGCCTACAGGAGGGAGGTTGAACGTCTGGTGTCCTGGTGCAGCCACAACAACCTGGTGCTGAATGCCCAGAAGACAGTGGAGATTATTGTGGACTTCAGGAAGCACACAGCCCCACTCCCCCCCATCATCCTGACTGACACCCCCATCACCTCGTCATCATAAGCCGCTGGGATTACACTACCAGGACCTGAGTGCAGCCTGAAGAATTCAACCTGCCAACACGGACGATGATGCAGTTCTACACTGCAATCATCGAGTCCATCCTCACCTCCTCCATCACCGTGTGGTACGCTGGAGCCACTATCAGGGACAAACAGAGACTGCAGCGTGTTGTGCGCTCTGCTGAGAAGGTGATTGGCTGCAGACTCCCATCTCTGCAGGACCTGTACACCTCCAGGACACTGCGGGCGTGCAGCTCGGATCTCAGCTGACCCTTCTCACCCTGGACACAGTCTGTTTGACCTGCTCCCCTCAGGCAGGAGGCTCCGGTCCATTCGCACCAGAACCTCTCGCCATAAGAACAGTTTCTTCCCCTCTGCTGTTGGACACATGAACAATAACCACGTATGACTGTTCCCCCACTAACACATGACCCTACGCTGTGTTCACTGCATCATTTCATGTTTGGCACTGATCACCACCTGCACTCATGTATATATCTTTCTACGTAGCACTTTTAATTCTTATTCT
>NW_024582646.1:507328-528874 GCF_018398535.1 Haplochromis burtoni | reverse complement strand
GTATCCCGTGTCTTATATTGGACACTTTGTTTTTTGTTTGTTTGTTTGTTTTTGTTTTTTGAGCTACCACGCAAATTAATTGTATTATTAACGATCAAGCTACTGAGCAATATATACGGTGGAGGAAATAATTATTTGATCCTTTACAAAGAAATGAACAGTCTCTATTTTTATGGTAAATTCATTTTAATGGAGACTATCAACAAAAAAAATTACATAAAAGTTTTAAATTGATTTGCATGTCATAAAGTGACATAAGTATTTGTTCCATAAGCAAAGCACGACTTAGTCATCGTGGAGAAACCCAGTTTGGCAAGCACAGCGGTAAGATGCTTTTTGTAGTTAGTCACCAGGTTTCCACACGTCTCAGGAGTGATTTTACCCTCTTCTCTTTACAGAAACTCTAAATCCTTTAGGTTTCTTGCTGCTGCTTGGCAACTAATAGCTTCATCTCACTCCACATATTTTCTGTATGCTTTAGGTCTGCAAACTGGCTTGGCCACTCCATAACCGTAATGTATTTTTCTTTAGCCACTCCTCAGTTGTCTTGGCAGTATATTTTGGGTTATTGTCATCCAAGAATCCTGTTCTTCAACAACTTCTTTGGCACCCAGTAAAAAAGTGCATTAATTAAAGGGTCCTGCTTCTTCCTTGTTATACTTCTTAATTCAAGTCTCTCCGTAGTCTCAGACTTCCGTATCCCTTTAATCTTCCCATACCCAGTGATTCTCCTTCTCTGTCTCATAGGTTTTAGAGCTTGCAGCCTAAAACCTGAGCTGAACCCTCAACTTTGGGACTCTCCCTATCTTTAAAGCTGTTCATAAAGCACATGTTTTTAATTGTACAATTTTTCAACCTGTTATTTATTTTAGGAATACAGCAGTTTTGGTATTTAATGACTTGTAAATGTCCTTGAGTGTCCTAAAAGACGCATTGGAAATTAAATTTATTTTTATTGGGTTTTTTTTTGTCAACTTCATTAAAACTACAATAAAAATTTGCAACATTTTCATTTCATTTCATCATTTCTTTGTAATTTAGAAAACTTAGAATCTCAGCAGGGGATCAAATTATTATTTTCCCAACAGAAATACAGGCATATAGGCATAATGTTTTGAATTTGATGAATGTTTATAACATGTTTTTCTTTGTTTGTTGTTTTTTTTAATCAATTTATGGCATAAGATGGACCACTTTTATATTCTTTTAAATATTATATATAATGGTTTAGTGTATCCTTTACTGCAGGAGATAAAAAAGGAAACGCTAAAGCCCATTGTCTTAGTTCTTAGAGAATGTGACCAGCTTCTTGTGCCTTCCATGCCGATACTTCACTCAGGAAACTGCACATTGTGTATGCTATATTGTGGTACTTTGTTTTTGTTTTCACATTACAAATAACAGTAAACTTTACAGCCATGTGACAGCAGGGTAAAATCTGAACAAATTCTAAAGTCTGAACAAAGCAAACAGATGCAGAACAAACAAAATAAGGGCATATAATGTGTCAATATTGTTACACGTAGCCAATATATCTGTTTTTATTTAGTTTGGTTCCTGCAGTTGTAATTAGAAAAACACACTGTTGTACCATTGCAACAGTAAAAAAATAAAAACACAGAGGTTTAAAGTGCCAAATCTATTCCCTCTTAGAATAATTTAAATGCATATGCACTGAGTTCAGTGAAAATGTGTTGTCGAGATGTTTTTCAAGTTTTTGTTCTATTTTAGGGACAAGCTGATGAGACAATGATCTCTGGGGGAGCTGGAATCAAGGCTGATGTCAGGGTGTTTCAGTGTTTCTCGGTTTAATTGAAAGTTATGTTAGAAAAAGTAATTTCAGCAGCAAATTTAGACTTTGAAAAGTGTCTGAAGAAAAACAAGTCATTAAAACTCCACCAGCCTCCTATTCTCACTCAATTAGAATGTGTTTGGTGGAAATAAGAATGTAATTACATCAAGAATCTGCTGCCATCAATATTTTCTAAATCCCAGAAGCAATAGTATACATTTATTTGTTACCATTTGTATGTACTTCGGAGTATCAGTCATTCTGAAAACAATTAAACATGAAGTTGGCAATGCGTTTTACAGGAGCTTGGAAAGAAAAGCATCTGGACTTCTTTAGGTTGCTTGAAGACGTTTCACCTCTCCTCCGAGAAGCTTCTTCAGTTCTAGGGTCAAATGGTGGAGAGTCCCAGATTTAAACCCACGGGAGTATCCCCCCAAAGAGGGACAAAAGGACCCCCTGATGATCCTCTACCTAATCACATGAGCCAAGGTGTGAAAACGGGTGTGGGTCACAATCAGCCAGGGTTTCGGGTGAGCTCATTGTGCAACCTAGCCCCACCCTATCATGTGATTTCCTGAGGTCAAAGCAAATTGCTTCCCTGAGCAAAGACCATAACATCCCTATATTACCAGCTGACAAGGGAAGGTGCACCGTGGTCCTAAACACTACGGATGACCACACAAAGATCACTATTCTCCTCAGTGACAACAATACCTACAAAGCCTTAAAGCGAGACCCCACAAGCAGCTACAAAAAGAAAGTTATAGCTTGCCTTCAAGACCTTGAAAAGGACAAAATCACTGACCGCCTTACATATCATCGCCTTTACCCAGGGGATACCATACCCTGCATTTACGGACTTCCTAAGATCCACAAAGAAGGTGTTCCACTCAGACCCATTGTCAGTAGCATAAACTCAGCTACCTACAACATTTCGAAACACCTTGCTACCATCCTTGCACCACTTGTGGGGAACACCCCACATCACATCAAGAACTCCACCGACTTCACCGACAAGGTCCAGAAACTTACCCTGGATTCAGATGAAACCATGGTGTCCTTTGATGTAGTCTCTCTCTTCACTTGCATACCCACCACAGAGGCAGTGGAGACTGTCAGAAAACGACTACAAGAAGACAGCTCCTTGGAAGACAGGACCAACTTCACACCCGATCAGATTTGCACAGTGTTAGACCTCTGCCTCACCACTACATATTTCAAATACGAGTGTTTCTACAGACAAAAACATGGCTGTGCCATGGGCTCCCCCGTGTCACCTATTGTAGCCAACCTTTACAAGGAGGAAGTGGAAAAAAAGGCTCTTGGCTCTTTTAAAGGGAGAGTACCCAGCCACTGGTACAGATATGTAGATGACACCTGGATCAAAATCAAAACACAGAAGTGGAATCCTTCACTGCGCACATTAACGCCGTGGATAAAAACATCAAGTTCACCAGGGAAGACACAAAGGACAACTGTTTGCCTTTCCTGGACTGCGCTGTGCACATTGAAGAGAATGGCAACCTCAACATCGAAGTTTACCGGAAGCCCACACACACGGACCAGTACCTCCTCTTAGACTCCCATCACCCTCTGGAACACAAACTTGGGGTAATCAGGAGCCTACACCACCGGGCAGAACATGTTCCCTCTAAGCTTGAAGGGAAAAAGAAGGAACACACACACAAGGAAACTCTTAAAACATGTGGTTATCCTAATTGGGCGTTCATCAAGTCAGCAAAGATGCACAGAAAAGAAGACCAGACACCAGCGAGGGAGGACAAGAAGGACAGACGCAACAACATTGTCATCCCCTATGTAGCCAGTTTATCAGAAAAACTCAGGAGAGTTTTCTCCAAGCATTTCAGACCCAGCAACACACTCAGACAAAAACTGGTTCATCCAAAGGACAAAGCTCCAAAACACAAATTTAACAATGTGGTGTATGCTGTACAGTGCAGCGAGGAATGCCCAGACCTCTACATCGGAAAGACCAGACAGCCACTTCACAAGCGAATGGCACAACATAGAAGAGCCACCTCCACGAGACAAGACTCAGCAGTTCATCTGCATCTAAAGGACAAAGGTCACTCTTTCGAGGACACCAACGTTCACATTGTGGACACAGAAGACAGATGGTTTGAAAGAGGAGTGAAAAAAGCCATTTACGTCCACTGTGAGCGACCATCTTTGAACAGAGGCGGTGGTTTACGACACCAACTGTCTGCCATCTATAATCCAGTTTTGAGATCTCTTCCCAGACGCCTTAATGCCATCTGACCTCAGGAAATCACATGATAGGGTGGGGCTAGGTTGCACAATGAGCTCACCCGAAACCCTGGCTGATTGTGACCCACACCCACTTTCACACCTTGGCTCATGTGATTAGGTAGAGGATCATCAGGGGGTCCTTTGTCCCTCTTTGGGGGGATACTCCCACAGGGTTTAAATCTGGGACTCTCCACCATTTGACCTTAGAACTGAAGAAGCTTCTCGGAGGAGAGGTGAAACGTCTTCAAGCAACTTAAAGAAGTCCAGACACTTTTCTTTCCAAGCTCCTTAGACTACGATGACCTGGATGACTGAGAAGTCATCCAGTAGCTTAAAGAAAACACACACACACACACATTTTCTGTATTTGGTACAAAAGAACCAATAAAAGTCTAAAGCTAAATATAGTAGTGTTCCAGCCACATTTGAGTATTAGTATTCACATTATTAGTAATAGTATTAGTAGTAGTATTTTTTTTTTTTGTCATTTAGTGCCAAATGAGGTGTAGCATGGTGGTGCAGTTGTTTAAACTATTGCTCTGAGTTTGAACCTTTTGGTCAGCTGCAGTCTTTCTGTGTGGAATTTTCATGTGGGTACTCCCACAGTCCAGAGGCATGAGTACTGCATTAGTTGGTGAATCTCAGTTATCTGAGTCTGAAGGATTTTCTGTCTCTCTGTGTTAAGCCTGTGATGTACTGGTGACTCGTCTAGGGTGTACCCACTTCTCCCCAAGAGTCTGCTGGGATGCCTATACAGACAAACAGAAACTGAACCTTGACCATGAGCTTGAAGCTTGTTTTGTTCAGCTTGAGCCTCAGTTTTTTTGCTGTATTTATTTCTTTTAAACCATTTTCACTCCTGGGGAAACAGTTTTCTAAAGGCTTTTAAGCTTCCTCTTTGAACACCTTGAGCAATTGTTTCAGTTTCTTGGATTTGGTTCTACTTTTGTGGTTTAGTGATGCAGGCTTCTCAGTCAGCTTCACCAGTTTTTTACAACATCTCAAGACAATTGTGTTTTCTTATATGGAGGTCTGCAGACAGCCAATAGTGAGTTGAGACATGTAATTTAGAATTATTAAGATTCACTAGCTTCTTCTGTAAGGTAAGAACGTCTTTGGACCAGGGAAGGGAAGGAAGGAAATGTAAACAAAATGAAAACAGAACTCTGGGACTAGACCTGACCTCTACTTTTTCTCCGCCCTGTTCACATGAAACATTCCTTTTCCCGTCTCATGCTGTCTGCTTCTTTCCAGTCTTTTTCTCTCTCTCTTTTTTTCCCTCTTGGTCAGATTAAACAGTCTTGTGACACTTAGATAGGCCTCTGGTTGCAGCAGGTGGAGCTATAAGCGCTGTCACATGTCAGTGGTGGGAGCAGCAGCTGATTGGTCAGTGTAGTAAGCCAAGGCAGCTTTACTGTCATGTTTCCCCACTTCAAACACCTTTTGAACCAGCTGCTTTGACAACCATCAGGCAGCAGCTGATTGGAGCTGACTGAGGCAGGTTCAGACTGGGCCTCCACTCGTCCTCACACTGGACTGCTTTGGTCTAAACAGTAAACATGCTATGCTGATGAGGTGATTTGACTTTCTCCATTTCTAAAAATACTAACTGTAGAAAACGTTTTATGTTAAGTTCACTGGAATTAAAAAAAATCAAATTAAAGCAACTTTAATATGAAAGTGGCTCTCACATCTTGAGCCTAAACCCTCTCACCATTAGTTACTGTAACTAAATGCCCATTCAGATGGTCTTAATATTACAGGGAAGTGCTAGATGGAATGTTCCCTGGGGTCCTTTGAAATTCAGTGGAACAAGTCAAAGTAACATCAATAAACATGATGTTTCCACTGTTTAAAAAGTTCAGAAGTTCACTGACAATAATTATATTTTATTTTTACTTTTTGCAACATCAAATTAATCTGGCAAAATGTATTTGTGTATTCACAGATATAATTAAAACAGGACCTAATACTAGCCTTTTCGACTGCTCTCAGAATGACATGGGGAGAAATATGAGGCTAAAGAACTGATTCTTCTGGTTAAGAAATTACCAACACGAGTGACTAAAATTCATATATTTAGATTAAGATACAAAGATTCATTTTAAAGGGAACTTAAACTTGTTTTTCCCCAAAAGTGGGGAAAAAATATTACATTCATATTGTGATGGATTTGAAATTTGAAATGTTTAATCATTCCTTGCAGATCTCTTTAAAAAGTCTTTAAAACACTAAAGTAAGGTAGGTAGTAGGTACAATATATTTAGTTAGTTATTATATGCATCACAATAAAGTGGTCACAGAGCAGATGTAGCAGATATCCATTTTGACCTACATTTGTAAGGTATCTCTGGAAGGAAATGGATCAATAAAATGCATACACTACACGTACAGTTCTTTCATCATAATGTAAATTAATTTTAGTATGTAGGCTAAACCCACTTGTTTGGATGTTGTTCTGACATCCAAACAATTGTACAAATGTGAAATTACCATGTGGATCCACATTATCCACAGCAAGTTTCTGACAGAAACATTGGTTTCCTGGAACAATGTGATTTTAATTTGTTTAATATAATTTGTATCTGCTTATTGATAGCAGGTGACTGCTTCGACAAGGAGTGAGGTTGCTGTAGCACAAAAGAAACTAACTACGCTTAACTAGAACTAAAACAGCACTTGATTGTTATTCTCAGTTGTGTTTGTCTATCCATCACTACCATTTCTTTCCCTCGGCACCTGTGGGCCAACCAGCAAGTGAGATTTTTTTAATTTGTTTTATTTTTTATGACATTCTTTGGAACCAGTTTGTCAACATTTGCTTGTTTACATTTTTTTCAGTGATAGCAAACTAAAATAATAATAATAATAATAATAATAATAATAATAATAATAATGATCATAATAATAATAATAATAATAATAATAATAATAATAATAATAATAATAATAATAATAATAATATATGTTTTATATGTTAGGTTTCACAGAATAATGGCATATTTTAACATCATTGTACTTTTCCTATTTTAAAAAATAAAAAATAAAGTACAACTTTACTTTATAATCAATTTTGACCTTTTGGCTAATGCATTTTGTCATCATTCTGACATGCTCATGGAGTTTAATAATTCAGCAAAACAGAAGCATGCAAGCACACATAAAGAAGTGTAATTAAATTAGTTTTTCATGTAAATTACTAAAATTATTTATTATATTATTATTTATTTTTAACTGATCAGTAAGTTTAGTAAATGAGAAGATAGGGATTTGTAATGATATCCGTTTCTAGGTTAAATACTTATGCTATGTGATTACAGTAATTGCATAAAATCATGAATTACTTAAAATAGAGAAAACAGTTTAAGGAATTTAAAAAGAAAAACAGAAAAACTGTATAAAAACAGTGATGAAAAATATATTTTCTTAACGTTAAAAATGTTGTAAAAATTTTTTTTAGATTTTTTGTGCCAAACAAAAGTAACACTGTGTCTGTATTGCAAGTATTGCCTGTCAGTGACAATAAGAAAAAACATCTGACACATTTCTGGCTCCTTTCAAACACTTTTGTTAGACTGAAAAAAAGCAAAAAGACTAGTTGCTAATTAAAATGAAAACTTACCATTTCATATTCCTCCACTACGACCACCCTTAACAGTAACCTCACCTCTACCTCCTTGGTCTTCTTCGTGAATAAAAAAGATCATTAATCATTATCTACGGGAGTCAAAATAATGGCAAGATAAATGCTTTAATTTATTTTTCATTTTGTTGTTAAAGTTGCTGAAATAATCTCAACGAGCAGAACTACACGAGGGACAAGAAGAAGTGCCCATTTTTTAGAAGGTATTTAAAATCAATTGCATGTCTGTCATGTAACACTGATGGAGGCTTTCTGCCAAAACATGCAGATTATTCTGCACCAAAAAAGTATTTTTAGATCATCATCATCAGGCTACAGGAGCCAGGATAAATTGATTCTCCCCCTCCTGAGAGGTGAGGCAGCCACACTTTGATTTTTCTTGATCAGATGTCTTTTCCATCATCTCCATCACCGACCTGCAGCCAGCTCTCGGTGTCCCTGATTTGCACTTTGATTCAAGCACCACTGGGTAAAGCAAATTTCATCAAAGTTGTTTCCTGAATAAAAAATGAAGGCGTTTATTTCGCTCTGCAGAGCGTGGCGCCCACAGCTGATGGAGAGGCTCAGGCTGAACCCATGTGAGCAGAAAATGTCACAAACACCAACAAAACCAGCACTGGTTTCGTCCAACCATCCAACCAGCAGGTTTATGGGAATCTGAAATTTGAGAAGAGGATGAAGGTCAGCAAATGAATCAACATACAGTACCTAAGAGTGCAGCAGATTCATCCTTTTTTTGGATATTTGTGCTTGATTCCATCTCTTTTCACCATGCTGTTTAAGACCGAAGAGGAACAGACATCAGCAAAGACAAAATATGAATCTTATAGGAACATGTCCCTGTACGTGTATAAATAGTTTTGTTAAAGTGAAGACTTATAGTCCTCACTTTGGAGTCACACTCTCAGAAACAAGGTTTCAGGTACAGGTAAAATCCTTATAAATGTACAAACTGAGGCTAATTACTTTTTGTCAGACTGTGTGGACAACTGTGTGCCAACACAGTTGACAAATATTAAATGGTGATTCTACATTAGTCATACAGTAGGTGTAGATATTAGTGGTAAATGACAACGTTACACAAGTACTAGTCCATTCCCAAGTAACAAATCCATATTTACTCCTAGAAAGATGCATTTTGCTACCTTCAGATTCCTCCACTGGTGTAGTGGTTAACATATTTGTTTGGAAAGTGAGCAGACTCTTTTGGGATTGTGTGAGGAAGGACCTGCTGTAAAATCAAACATGTGGAGATACCTGCTGTGGCAAGTAAAAGCGGCTTTATTGTCACCAGAAGGCCATTAAGTTACAAAACAGAAGAGTTCAAATAAGTAATCCCATTAAAGGGTAGAATGGAGGTACCTTACAGGGTTTCAACATTCCAAGCTCTTAATTTATCAGTTTTTTAGTGTATAAAAATGTAAGGTGGGTTCTGGAAAAACATTACTGTTGCTGAAAAGTGAACATGTTGTTTCGAAACTGAATGTTTTGGTTCTCAGTTTGACTCCAGGAGATTGATATTTAATCTGGCTCTCACTTATCTCAGGTTAAGATTAAGGTCGTGGTTTATAAAGTGTATGAATGTGTGTCTGTTCTATCTTTGTATTGGCAGGTTCAAATCTGCTTGTTTTTGCCTTTAATATGAAAAAAGTGCACAAATCAAAAATATGCTGCCACAAAACATACTCAGCACAAATATACCTGTGATTCGCTTTCTTCTTCTGTGGTGTCGTCTGCAGTATTTACACTACATTGGAAATGAAATTATCCCTTCTGAAACAGAGCTTGATTAAAAGAAGATGAGATTAAAAAAAAGAAAAGAAAAAGAAAAGAAAAGGGGCAAAAACAGAATGATGAGTATTTTCAGGTTGGGCTGATCTTTGCCGATCTAAATACTCTCAGCTTCGGGTTTGCGATGTGCAGATTTAAGGCGTGTATTCCCTCAGAAGCATGCATTGCCTTTATTCCCCGTCTGTCAGTCTTCGTCACTTTTATTAAACGATTAGTTAAGAAAAGAAAAACACAGTGATTTTTCAGCAGGATCTCCAGGAAGCGAGCGGCGGGCTGATTGCGGTGCTGCCCCTCGCCGCTGACGGCCCTCGTCGCCTGAATGCCAGTAATCATTTGTCTGATTTGATATGAAGAAGAATGAACCAAGCCGTGTTGATTAATGCTGATTTGGATGGATGGAGGGATAGCTGGACCCCCTTCTCCCCACCACACCATACCCACCACACCAACACCAGTATCTCCAGCGCTGACGACGACTTGCTGGAATATTATTACACACTGACGCCCTCCAATCAGCTAATGGCTGGTTAGCAGAAAGGAAGGAGGAGGATTGTCAGATATCTGAACTCTGCTGCAGGAACAAAGGCTGTAACCTGAGCACACAGCCAGCCCTGTTTAGATCCAAACAGCCAGAAAACGACAGGAACCAAGAGAAAACCCAGCTGCTACTCTCTGACAGCCTGCACAGAGCAGTGGTTACAATCGTACAATCTGTGAGTGTGCACATTTATTTTAACTCCTGCACACGTACGCTACAGTCCTGGAAAAGGGGGTCATGACTTTTGTAGTCAGCTGCAACACAGATGCCTGATTTGGTTAGAAAAAAAATGTATGACCAGTAGAGGGTATTTAGGGTTGGTCCCAGAGTCTGCACGTCAAACCATTATCATTTATTTAGTGTTCAAGACACATTTCTAGAAAGTGATAAAATGTCATATTTTAAAGTTAAGTCATCTCCAGCTGCTGTGAGAATAGTGCATGAAATGTGCGCTAGTACGGTGTCACTAACTGGTAAACTAGATAATAGAGCTTTCTACTGTGTATTTAATGTTGTAAAATGTTGTATTTTAACTGAAACCAGAACACTTTGCTTTGCATAAGCAATGAAACTGTTTCATTTACAGTAAGTGGTTATTACAGTTACAGTTATTATATGTGTTTGATCTGACTGCAGAAACCAGACTCACTTTTTTCCCTATCACTTTAAAATCTCTCCAAGCAGTAGCATTGTGAAGGTGAAAGCTAACACCAGGTAGCCCACCTGAGTAAACACAAGATGGTGAAGATGAATGTCTGAAGGCTTTCTGTTAAAGGAACTATGACGATGAAAGAGGAAAAAGAGTATATAAGAATACAACTGAGTAACAGAGTAACTAAATTCTTGTATGTGTGTATATGTATGTATATATATATAAGTGTATGTACTGAAAAAAAAATCGATGTTCTGAGGTTAATGATTAGTGATATTAACGACACAAAATTAAGCTTGCATCTTTAAGAGAAGTTGTGTTTTTTGTCTTTCTATTAAAGTAGTCTAATCTTTTTAGGAACACCAACACAGAGAAGTTCCCAGTTTGTAGTAGCATTGCTTGTGAACATTACCTAAAATATTCAACATGTTCCATAAACAGGTTGGTTATTTGTAACCACAACTTCATTCTCTAATCTTTGGATGACAGAGTGGTAATCAACTACTCATGCGAGCAAAGTTGTTCAGCAAAGGACACTGCTCATTACTGCTAAACAATGAACAAAGAAAAATACACAAGTTTTAATAATCAACAGTGAGGTACAAACTTCTTGGACACGCTGTACCTCACAGCAGGTCATATTATTTGTCAGGTAATTCTGTTGAAATTGCTCTACAAAGCACTAACAGATGCCACTTTGCCCAGGTGAGGTGTAGAATACGACTTTGGTTACAGCTGTCTATCCGACATGTGACAATTAACTCCAATGTCAGGATGGATGAAATATAAAGAAAATCTTTAGCACTTGCTTTAAATGTCGGACCTAATCATAGAGGCCAAAAGCATTTTGTGTAACAGGCTTTAAAAATTCTTTTTAAAACTATAATTTTAGACATTTTGATACAAGTCTATGCGAACTGACTCACTTTGGGTTGGGCTCAAACATGAAGGCAAATATGTTGCAAAACACGAGCACCTTTAGACATCGTGTGAGAATTTATAAAGTGCAAAAATGTTTCAAATAAAATCCTACAGTGCATGTCATATTTACACACAGACTGAATGTGTAGTCACAGAATACAAAACAAGAGCTTGTAGAAAAAAATCTAACTTTTGAAACGTTTGCTTTACTTTTCTTCTGAATATGTTCACAAATGTGTAGACTGATTTACCCAAAACAAAAAAACCCCCTCACACATCCTAATGAGCCCTGCAAACCTGTAATTCAAATTTTCTTTCTTTCGTTTTTTTTTAAAACTATTTGCACATCTCTTTGATTTCAACCTCTCAAATCAGTGACTCCAAATACCAGTGAGAGATGTGTTGCAAAACTCATACTTCTAGTTGAAATGTGAGGGATTAATGAGAGGAGAGGGGCCAGGGGCACATGTCAGCCAATCAGAATGCTAAGGTAGGCTTATTTTAAAGCTGATAGGAAAATGGGAATTAGGTGCAGAGAGTAATTGAAGCAGATGCAAGCATATGTGGAAATTAAGTATGTACAACCAAAACAGTTTTTCCAGTTCTGATGAACTTGAAAGTCAGTATTTGGTATGACCACAATTACTCTTTACCACAGCTTGAATTGTCTTAGAGCTTTTTGGCAGCCTTTTTAATCTATAAAGTTCAAATTTAGATTAATTTTTCCATAAGACCTGTTGCCACTGACATTCAGTCTTATGTAATTTTGGGCCAATCTTGGGCTAGCCTATATGGAGCCCACTTGGGTTTTCTGTAGGCAAGCCAACATGCCTTGCCCATTTAAAAAAAATGAAAGTCCCTGATGCATCACCTGTTTCTCCAGGTTTCACTCCTATTGTTTTGCTGTTTTCCCCAAGGATGTGCTTTGGTTTTTTTCCTCATGCTACCGCAACAGTCACCGGTTCTATAATCCCTGCAGGACTCGGAGCTCTGAGAAAACCAGTGACAGGGTTCTCCCAGACAGACCAAGCTGTTATTAAATAACTGATCTGATCATTAGCGCCAGGAAACTTCTGCAAAAGTGCATCTGAGCTTCAAACAGGCATAAGGTGATTGGCCTAACCACATTTGTTAAATCTAAGGATTGCTGGGATGTGCCGGAGGATGAGAATGGAGGAGGGGGAACGATGTCTACGGGGAGTTCCGTGTGGCTCGGCCTGGCATTGGGAATGTTTGCCTTTACATGGCCAAGGAGGCACAAGCCCAGGTGAGAACAGATTGTGTTACAAGATAATTGAAGGGTCAGTGGATTAAATGTGTGTTAGAGCATCAACAAACAGCCCCAAGTGTTCAGCCACAGCACTTTCACACAGGCACTGGATCCGTTCATCAGCTGTTTGGGTGCAGCTGTGTTGTAACACATGAGAATCAGGTAAACGGTTGGTCATTTGTACAGTTTTACTTTACTCAAAGGTATTTTTGTAAACAAAAAGAGTAACACAAGCACTTCTTATGTGACAGAGATGATTATTTGCAGAGACAGAAAATTCGGCAAAGACTTCAGGGCATGTTGTGTGTTCAGTGTTTATGTTGTGTTATCATCCTACAAGATATTTATTTATTTATAAATAAAATATTATATTAAGTACAAACAAGTTATTTAGGAGCTGTTTATGGTCCATGGTCTGATGAACCATTAATAATAGTGACTAAATACACCATTAAATGTGTGTACATAGAATGAACTGTTTGTTTGTGAGTACGTTAATAGCGGTTTTACTTTTATTTCATCACTCATGGCTAATTCAGGCAGTTCCGAGTTATTAGTTAAGTATTTTGTGTGAGAACCATCTATACCTCACAAAGCAATTATAAATGAAATTAAAAGGTCAAGTTTCATCTTCAATACAGAAAAAGCGCAAAGTGATACAAAACATGCAAATATTTATTAGAAGATGCAAACACAACTCACTGACATTTTGCAAAAAACTGAAATGTTTGTTGACTAGAGTCTGAGAATGTTGGAGGGGTCTAAGAGAGAACGAGAAACACTTTGCAGCTGGAGTCACACAGTACTGTAGCCTGAATGTACTAAAGCTTCTTGAACTAAATAAATAAAATATTTTTTTCACAAAGCAATGAGGAATATTCCACAGAGTTTCACAAACAAGTGCAAACATCCCAAAACACAATATTAATCTGGCATTCTAAGAAAAAAATGTCCAGAAAATGGATATTTAGAATTTCTTTAAGAATTCCTCAAGTTTAGTTTGCTGTGGTTTTGGAGAATCCCAAAGCAAATAGCAGTTCCATAAATTTCAAAACTCCAGCCTGTATAGAACAGGGATGATATTCCATAAAAGAAATATCAATATTGGCCACAATAAATATACAATTTCTCAAAATAGTACACTTACACAGTAGGAGATCCATAACCACTGTTCTTATTTTTTTGAGCTGTTATGTAATCATTAATTAAGATCATAAAGCCTGAGCAATATATTATTTAAAGATTAAATGTGTGTTTAGCATATCCCTGTATGCTTTGTGTGGGGTTTTTTTAGATGTTTGAGTTCAAAATGTAAATCCTTTGTAAGATATAAGTATTCCTCACTTTGCCTAAAAAAACACAAATTACATTTAAATATATATAAAACCCAGATTAACATACTAACAATCAAATAGCTTATTTTGCAGTTTGTATATGTAGAAATGTACATCTAAATATGTCATTAATCATTTACTTAGGCTTTCTGAATGATACCATAAACCGTTCACAGCTCCTAAGTAACATCTCAGTACTTAATACTTTATTTAGAAATTGTTCATCCATCATTTATAAATCACATTAATTAATTCATTCATTGTTTACTTGTCTTTATTAGTGTATAGTTGTTATAAAGTGTTACCCAATTGTTCAAATACTGAAATGCTGAGCCAAAACGAGGCCTTTGAAAGCATCTACTTGAACTCCAGGTGACTGCACATGTGTTAGAGCAGAGTCAGCCGATGTGTAACACAGGTTGAGTTATCAGAGGAGCGGGGCATCTTCAGGTCAGTGAAACTTGATTAAACTCTCTGTGCTCATCTGTATCATTTGGGGTCGAGCCACAGAGGCACAACGTAAACAATCCCACGACCTCATTTGGACCCTGAGTTGTATTTCTAGAAGGTTTTGGCCCTTGGGGGACAGCAGTGGCCGCATCAGGGGCCAGCGATACCTGTTGGCCCCTCCCCTCTCTTCCTGATTGACAGATGGCCGCTCCGTTAGATGAGAATGATAACTGGCTCTCTGTCCACAGAAGGGATTTCCTCTTGACCCCTGACTCCCAACCCTGACTCTTGACCCCTCTCAGGGGTTGACACCCCCTTCCCTCCCCTGCTCTCTCTCTCCTTCTCTTCAGCTCTAAGCCCTCCACAGGTGCAGGTCAAGGATACGTGATGAGGAGAGAAGCTTTTTTTATCTAAAGGAGAGAAGAGGAGAGGTGTAGAGATATAGATAGTTTGTTTCTTGTTGTTTCTGATGTCATAGAGAGGAGGAGAATGAGAGGGAGGAAAAAATAACCGAAATCTTTGTGTTTTTTAACACTACAGTCACATTGCAATCTCACCTCCAGGAAATTATGTTTCCATATAGCAATCATAGGACCTGACCATCCATCCACCCAACCATTTTCTTCTGTTTCTTATATTCGGGGTTGTGAGGGGGTCTTGAGCCTGTCCCAGCTGCTACCCCTGGACAGAGTGGTGGCCTGTACAGCAGCTACACAGAAAATCTTTCACATTCACACCCACAGCCAATTTAACCAGTTAACCTAATTACCTGATTAGGTTAATTGGTGATTACCAGTTAACCTAATCCTACTAAGTGCAGGTTTTGGACTGTGGAAAGAAGCTGAGATATCCAGAGAGAACCCATACAGACGGGGTAGAACATGCAAACTACACAGAAAAGTCCCAACCCTAAATAGGATTTACTTTTGTTTTTTGTTAATGTTTTTGATATTATTATTAGTGTTGCATCTCATTTTTAGTTGATTATTGATGTTAATGTCACCTGTAAATTGTTTACACATATGGTTGATTAGTTGGGTAATTGCTTGAAGATGTACATTTGCTTTTGCCAGTCGTGTTTTGGCAAAATCACAGGTGTAAAATCTTATTGTTACCGATTTTACATATGACCCAGATATTTTTTTCTTTGTTCCACATGGAGGCTCCCTCTCAGAGTGAATGTGTCCATATATTGCTTATTTTTGAATTTTCTCTGTTTTGTTTTGTTTTGTTTTTCTGCACCTGAGGCAGGCTTGTGGCCAGCCTCTCTAAACCTGGTTCTGTTATGCAGTTTGATTTTTCCTGTTGAATTCCACAGTGCATTTGTGCTTCTATCCCACCTCTTTCTGCTCTCCAGAGGAGGCAAAAGTACAGACTTTCTTAACTTAAGTAGAAGTACAGATATCTGGGTTAAAAATAATCCAGTAGAATTTGAAGTACTGAAAGTGAAATGGTACAGTCTCTAAAAATGTACTCAAAATAAAAAAGTCTTGAAGGACAATTCTACTTACAGTTTTTTTTCACAAAAGTAATTGAACCTTGTGTTATGTTAATTATATATTATTAAAATAATATTAGTACACGAGAATAGAAAAATTATTCAAATTTTAATTCTATTTCTAATAAATGGATAACTAATAAATAATAACTATTTTTGGTTGCATGCATTGTAGAGGGTGACTTCGCCTCCCCTTAACAGTGAAATATGTACATATTGTATATCAACAATATGTTCACAGTTTCAAAAGCTATCGTGGTTCATACTGTCTTTATACTACACAGTGTACAGCACAGTACTTGGTGTAGTCCTGATCAAAAGTTTAAGACCACTTGAAAAATAGCAAAAAAAAAATCATATTTTACAAGGTTCCGAGTGGAGCTTCAACAGGCAACAAGAAGAAATGGGAGTGAGACAAAAACATTTTTTGAGCATATTGAAAACAATACTTAAAGTGAAACAGGCTGTTTTACAGATGACCAAAAGTTTAGGACCCCACCTTCAAAAAAAACCCATTGCAGCATTCTTGATGCAAGCGTTTCCATGAGGTGAGTGGAAACATTTCTCCAAGTGATGAAGACGGCCACACAAAGAGCATCTACTGTCTGGAACTGAACTTAAGCTTTTGATCAGGACTGTATAAAGTTGGAATTCAGTGAATGAATCTAAGGAACATCAGCCTAAATATATATATGACAGATATGTTGAATTTGAAATGACTGGCCACTTAAACCACTGCCTTTTTAAGGCATGGTATAAGCTTTAGGTTCAGATCTACTTCTTTATATGTAATTTGTCCAATTTTTCACATCTCCAAATAAAAACGTCATACCTCGTAGCTTTTAGGGTGAAATTACACTGATTTGAATTTGAAATTCTAAATCTTCTCCTTTGTGAAGCTAGATTTGTTTAGCCTGTGGCTTAGACAGTGATCTAGTAGATTTTAAGAGGTGGCTCACCACGTGCCACTAAAACAGTTTCAAGACCTTATCATTTGTTCTCCAAGTCTCTGAAATTCTTCTGGAGACATGAGTACCATCCAGCCAATTCAACCAGTCTGAGCTGTCTAGAATGCCAGCTCAACATCTCCAGTGGGTGTTTAATTGGATTGACATTTTAGACCGTTCCTGAAGGGGACAAGTGGACCCAAATCATTATGCTGTTATGCTGTGGTGGCAAATGCCGCCCACAGCATAACAGAGCCGCCACAACGTCTCATAACTAATGGGTTTTTTTTATGTTGCAGCATGTATGTATAAATGACTCACTTGAAATATTGGTATTGAAATGGTGACCTGACATCTATAGAGTCAATAGCACCAAGTCATAAACCAATGAAACAGGAAACTATACAGTTCGGGTTCGTTTAATGGTAAATTTGAAAGTAGATTGTCACTATTATTTTGTTTTTACAATATGTTGCTTCTCTGAAAAGTCACCACTTTGCTAGTCTTTGAGATTTTGGCAAGTATTGTTTTACCTGCCTTGACCTAGTAGATCTTACTGAGCGTAAGCCAGTGGCATACTTAGTTTTGGCTGACTTGATTTGTTAAACGAAGTGGTCGTTATAGAGCATGTTTCTACTCTTTCTGCGCAGTCTAGTATTCACACACTCATTAAAGCATTTTTATGCTCTATGCTTAAGCACTAGCTAACATTCACACTTCAATGGATTCATCAGAGAGAAACTTGGGATGAGTATCTTGCCCGAGGATATTTGGCACGCAGACTGGAGCAGCCAGGGATCGAACTCCCTTCAAATTAGTAGATGACCAGCTCTACCTCCTGATCGTCTTCATTGTGAATTTCAGGTGTCATTGTACACAGTATTATACTTTATATACTATATCACAGTGTCTCTCAGTTTCTCAGCTGCATTCACCTTCACCTCTGGTTTCCAAACACTAAGGTGTGAATGGCTAAAAGAAATTCAGCTTGAAACATCTTTCATCCTTTTATTTTCTTCTAACTTTTGTTTTTATTGTTAGTTGAACTGAGATAACTCAGTTCTCTGATGCTGGAATTATACATGTTCTGTGATTATTATGATTATTTTGCTCAAACTGTCCAGTTAATTATTCTAGTTTTGTAAGTTGATGTCACAGAGTGAACCATACAGGAGACACAGAGTTTCCTGTTGAGTCGACAAGCTTGTTGGCTGGAGAGAAACTCTTTCACCTACGTTATTATTATTACTGTAATTATTTTTATTATTATAATTATTCTGTGATTTTGAAGAAGCCTGAGTACTCTCATAACAGGCCAACTCCTCAGTCTTGGAATCCAAATTTAAAGCTCCAGCGGCGGTTGTAAATAGGCTCAGGTCCTCCAGCCGGCCCAGTCCGCCGCTTTGGACTCACCTAATAATTATAATAATTCAGGTTGGTGTGTTGTTCTCTCTCTCTTCACACTTTAAAGTGTTTACGGTAATAGTAGCTCTGCCAGGAGTGGACTGACTCTCTCTCTGTATTAATAAGCGCTGCAGTACTCAGCACAGCGCGTGGTAAAGCTTCGCCATGATTACAGTACGCCATCAAGAAAATTAGTTGTTTCCCACACACAGCAAAGCACAGCGAGGGGTTTGCAACATAACAAGTTGCTTTTGTTTACAACGGCTCGCTAGCTGTTTTCATTATGCCGAGACAAGCCCATAGACTCAGAGCCAGCTGCCACAAATCACACGTTCAATTATTCTGCTTTGCTTATGAGCATCCAAATATTTAGTCCACTTACCGTGAACAAAAACAGTAGTAAAGTGATTACAGCCGTGGAGGAGTCGAGTTCTCCTCCGACAGGGAAACAGGAGAAGAAAGAAAGAGAGAAGTCAGGGATGAAGCAGGAGGAGGAAGAGAGAACTTGGAAGCTGCTGATTTTTCTTTTTTGGATTTATGTGAATGCGGAGGCTTCAGAGTAAAAGTGTCAAAACTACAATATACAAATCCTCCAGAAGGAACGGGACTCTCCCAGGAAGTGGAAATCATGCACACCATCAGTAAGAGGAAGGATACAGGTGGAAAAGTAAGAAACAGCAAAGTAGCAAAGAAGAAGTCTGAAAAGAAGGAACGGGTGTGAAGAAAGGAACATAAAAGAGTCACAAAAGTTACAAATGAGTGAGGATGGTTAAAAGTAGAGGAGAGACAGGAAAGTACAGAGGGGAAACAGAAAAGGGGAAGTTTAAGGACAGCAAAAGGAGTTCAGACAGTTAAGGCACATACTGAGAAAAAGAAGGAAAGAAGAATTAGGTGGAAAAAGACAGAAAAAAGTCTGGGATCTCATAAGAATAAGGAATAAAAATAAAGGACAGAGGAACAGAAGAGGAAGGTGAAATTAAAGTAAGAATTTAGAAAAAAGAGAAATGAAAGTAAAAAAAGCAAG
Organism: Haplochromis burtoni; assembly: GCF_018398535.1. NCBI lineage: Eukaryota > Metazoa > Chordata > Actinopteri > Cichliformes > Cichlidae > Haplochromis > Haplochromis burtoni. Next base: position 509,339 of record NW_024582646.1, on the reverse strand, counting down.
TACTGAAATAAGTAATAAAGGAATGAGGGACAACAAATTTAAAGAAAAACTTTTTAAAGGTTAACAAAGGAAGGATATAAAGAGTGAAAAGAAAAATGAGGAGGAAAATGGCAAATAAAAGCAGTGAAAAAGATGGAAAAAGTGCTTTTAAAAGAAGGAAGGATGACCAAGAAGGGGGAAGAAACTTAAGGAAGCAAAGACCAAAAGTCAACACAAAATAACTACAAGAAAAAGAAGAAAAAAGAAGGCAATGAAGGAAAATGAGCAGAAATGTGAACACATAAAAAGAAACAGCTTTCTTCATTGAATAAGTAAGAAATGAAACAAAGAAAATTAAGTAGCAAACTAAAGTAAGAAAAAGGAAAACAAACGATTTCTTTGAGATGTGAACATCAGCTGAGGTGCTGGAGTCGAAGTGGTAGTTTGATGATTCTGGCAAAGGTTAGAAGTCATGACCTTTGGATCATCCCAAGGCTTTGAAGAGAAAGACGAGCTGGCTGAAGCTGAAAGATGTTCAGATCTTCAGCAGAGTTCAGACTCCCAGTAGGCCTGTGGTAGAGGATTACACACTTTGATAGAAAGACTTTAAATATAAGGTGGACTAATCCTTTAAAGGCTTTAAACTCTGTACTAAGACTTCCTCTGAATCCACTGTGTGGGCCAAGCAAGGGACAGATACCAACCCAGTTTTAGATTCAATTCCCATTGATTAAGAACAAGAGTTTCCTACAGTTATCAAGTCGTGTTTCCAATAAGATCTTGTTTCACCACAAGACTCGAAAACACCATTCGTCACTGGAACTTCAGAGAAGTTTCATACGTTTCCTTAACTCAAACTTCTTCAAAGAAATTTAGAGCCTGCATTGGCTGGCCTTTGGAAAAGCACATGGAAACTGGCTTTGACACACAGTAGAAATTCAATGACTGAAAAGAAAGAATATATGTTTGTTCACTATGCAAATGTTACGGCTCACTCATGCTAAAGATAAAATAAGACGAAGAAAACTTTGTCATGTTGAGCCATCCTAAGGCTTATTAGAAGCTTTCTCCCAAATAAGGTAACAAATATATATTTCCAATAATTGGTTCTCTCAGCATGGTACTTTTCGAAACCTCTTCTACTCTGGCTGTAATCCAGATTTAAAGCTCCAGCAGTGGCAGTACGTAGACTCAGGTCGTCATAACTATATATATTTAGTCTCATTCTTTCTAACAACTTTCTTTCTAGTAGGGTGGTGTTATTATAATTCACCCTCCCAGTTTATGGATGTAGCTTGCTAATTAAAGTTGCGAGCATTAGCTGTTAGCTTAGCACTCTGTTACCTCAACAAGCCATCCAGGGCAAACTTTTAGCATATTCCTGGTACATGGGACATGGTTAGCATATAAATACATTTATACACTTATTTAAGTGGTGATAATATGAACTTTCTTATTTGGTAGGACCCAACTGTTACTAAGAGAGTGTGAACATAACTTTGCACTATGCTATTATAGGACAGCTTAGTATAATTTCAAAATTATGTCTCTAGATGTGTGTTGCAATGAACTTCTCACAGTAAATCCACAAAGCCAAAAGAAAAAAAAAGAAAAAAATGTATCCAATATATTTTAACTAAACTAAAATCTTTGTTTGTTTAAGACTGAAATAACTTTTCAAGATAAGAGATAAACTGATGAGAAACAATAGAAAATTGATGTTGAAGAGCTTTGGATTTTTATATATACAATGCGACCAAAAACCATACAGAATGAGGGTTGGCAGTTCGTTCTGCCAGGGGTGGCAAAACCAGTTAGTATGTATACGTATAACAGAGCTGATGTTGTGTACAGCAACAGCTCACTTCAAATGCCCTGCAAGACACACTGATGGACTTACTGAAGCAGACAAGATAAGATGGAGATACAAGGTACAATTCCTCTAGTTAGAGCTGTTTACATTTATTAGAGCTGCTTTGTTATATTTTGTCAGTGTTGGGAAGGTTACTTTTAAAATGTATTCCATTACAGA